>NW_010123146.1:7254-33174 GCF_000699245.1 Pterocles gutturalis
GTATTCCTACATATGTTTGCCATTTTGAATTTCCAAGACAGTCTGCACAAGTAATTTACAACAAATACGAAGAGTTCATCTCTGACAGCTGATATGATGTTAGATGTCATTATTTCACAATGGTAAGGTCCTTCATGTTTAGTTTATACATTAACCTTGCAGATTTTGCACACTAAACTTTCTCAGAAAGATAACACTAAGCCCAGTCCTAAAAGAAGCACACCACCCCACCCCCGGCTTCAATTCAGGTCAATCACTTTCTTCAGGTCTTAATGCTTTTTGACTATTATTTTTCCCACTATTTTCTCTCATGCAAACAAATTTCAAGTGTCACACCAACCAAAGAGGGAAAAAAGGATTTTTAATTTGTTTAGTTGTTGTAAATAACTACTTCCATTACACCCATCCACTTCTTCACCTGGTGATCTGCCAGCAGCTACCTACAATTCTTAGAAACGGTTCCATAACATATCCACAAATAAAGCTTTCCCCTGTGCATTCTTAGTTTCAAATGTATCCATTTCCTTCCCATAGAAGCTAGGAAAATCCTGACAGATGGAAGAAGCAGTAAACAGCTCCAGCCCTGGAAAGGCTGCATATTAACTCTATGTCAAGCAGAGATTACAGCTCTAATTTCATAATCTGCCCATGAAGAGCTACCTCCGACAATGCTGCAGGGCCCAGCTCCAGATTTCTCCATTCAGAACTTACCTATATAGAGTCTTTTTGTCTGTGCTGCAACACAAGTTATATCGTATCATATAATTAATTTTTACAGAATATGGAAACTTACTTAATCTAACTTCTTATTGAACCCATTATAAATCAATGGAACAATCTGCCTTGTTTTAGAAAGTATGAAGAAGATTAATAAGCTCTACACAGTGTTGTTTCTATTATTCTAGGATGTTGCAGATGAGCCTGTCTTGGCAACTAAAGTGTGACCTATTCAGATAGTTTTAATAAAATTTAAATCTGTTTAATTAGAATACAATGTAAAAACTATGATGAAGCTAAAGCCTCTCTATTGTAGAAGTTCACAGTTACAGACTTCTGGACATTTTCAAATTCATCTGCCTCTCATGGTCACATTTAATCATAAGGCTTGTCATGACCACACATGAGAACCTCACTTAATAGGGTTTTGGAGACAGCTTCTGCACCCTCAAATACTAGCAGTATGCCACCTTCATATTGGAAGTCACATCCTGGGGGCAGGAAGTTCACTTGCTTGAGAGAAAGTGAGAAAATAAATTAATTTACACCCTCACTCTCTTCCATGATGCTCTTACTTCACTGTTTTCACTTTCTGTACACAAATACTGCACACAAAAAAAAAAAAAAAGGCCTGGGCAATGCCAGAAAGATACTGTGTGACTTACTAGTAAGACTACAAGCTTTTCTATACCACTGGAATTATTATATTAGCATAAATTGTATTACCAATATAGTAATACAACTTTAACTTCCTAGCCCAGAACAGACTAATCTATTATGAACATCCCCTTACCAGCATTACACTACCACAATGGGAGAAGACCTGTTTCAGCTGCAATGGTTTAGTTTGGAAACAAACCTTCCTTGCACAGACAGTCGCTCACTAAAGGTATTAAATGACAGGTCTAAATTTACCCTGGAGGTCATAAGTGCAGTGGGGAAATAAAATCCAGCTTACTAATTATTAGTTACCACTGTAAGCACACACAGTTTTCTTAATGATAAAGAAACAACACGTATGAAAGACCCTTAGAAGATGACAAACAGTAAGATCTAATGCAAATCAGCATCCCAGGAGTTTTAATCTCCTGGAGCCTTCTTCATGAGGACAGCTGCCAGCTACAGATGCTTGGCTGACTAATTGGCACTAGCAATAAACAATATTTTAATTTGTCCAGGAAAGAAGTCTGAGAAAGGCTTATCAAAATACATAAAAGAAAAAAAATCTGATATGTCTCTATCTTTACTGAAATTATTATCTGTGTGATTCATTTCTATCCCTGAAAATTGCACTAACACCAAGTAGTTGTTTATAATGCTGTAGACACTACCTAAATGAACCTTAGGTATTGGCAGATTATGAAGCAGGTATAGTGTACAAAAGTAAAACAAGCTGCTACTATAATAAGAGATACTATACACTCGGGGCTTCATAAAGCAATTTTGCATCCAGGCCTGACCAGCTTACAAGCAAATAAAAGTTTTCATCAAAAAGAATGCTAGATTGTTTAGCAATATACCAGCCCCTGAGCTACAAGACAATCTGTCCTATCTGTAATGCTGATACTGGTACAAAGAAGTTGTTCCCCAAGTTCTTGACAAAATATATCAATCTTATGCTTCTCAGGAGCTATTATCTGACTTAAGCAATATCTGAAAGTATTTAGATGTTTCTTTTAGAGATTTTAAAGAAATAGAGTTAGTGGGAAACAACAAACAGAACTGGACTAGACTTCCCTTGCATTCAGACATGCATTTTCCAGGCAAAATTCAGAGGCAAGCTAAATTGTCAAATCGAAGAAAATGACTCTCAAAATTTCAGGAAAAGAAATGAAGTGATAGACAAACAAGTTGCAAAAGAACCTGGAAAAAGGAGGAGGCTGAAGAAAGCAATCATAAGTGCCCAGGACAGAATAGAGAGGATTGAAATATACGATATTTGTGTGCAGCAACAATTGTTTTAAAAGCTTCTGAATAAAAAATTAACAGCTGATGGTGTACTCACTAGCACTTGCATCTAGTCTGAGAAGGAGAGCTGTTCAGAGAGTGAGCCAGCAAGACAGATGGCTGGTGAAGGAACTGACATTGCAAGAGCTAGAACATTCAGCAGAGAGGAAAAACAACAGCTATACCCATGAAGGAACTGCTGCCAAGCACATAAGTGAAGTGAGAGGAATTGTGCAATTTTAACAGTTTCTATAAAAATGTGGATGATGTGCTGAACTGCAGGCAACGTATAAGGCCCCAAGCCTGACAGTTCAGCATTAGTGCAGGAGCAAAGAGACAATGGAATGATTAAAAGGTCAAATATTACTTGAAAAAAACAGCAGAAAACAGTTAAGAGATGTACAAGTAATTTCATAATTACGAGTACAGAAAATGCTCAACAGACATGAGCACTGAAGAGATAAATCAATCACCTAGAATTAATTTGCATAATGCTAGCTCTTGGTATTCAATATGAAAAACAGTGACAGAAGCTAAGAATTGTAACCCCTCCCCTAGATTTAAAGTCTGTCTACTAAGAAGAAAATAGTTTCCACAAAGCTTTCATTTCTCACAGCTATAGATTCATTATCAATAAGAATTCAGACATTTGTAACAGTCAACTGCAATACCTGTATCTTGAGACCACTTAATACTTGCAATCAAGTTTTCACAAGCTTTCAAATACTTTCAGTACAATTAACTTATCTTCACGCTTACAAAACAACTCTGGAAAATTCAGCCATAACATATTCTTGGAAATAGAGTGACTTAAATGTGCAGGGGCTGGGAAGAACAAGTTTGAGAACGGAACAGTTTTGCATGAACAGGAAGGTGTCTTGAGGTCTCATAAAAATTGATCTCAAATTTTATTGGTACTTGATACCATCATAAGAAGCAGTAGTTCTGACAAAAAAGGAGATGCATAATAATACCCCAAATGGGTACCTAAATTAAAAAACAGTTTCTGCATTGACTACTGATTAGCCAATTTACTTTTTCTTAGCAATGAACTTTTCCAGCCTATTACTGGTGCCAATCATTGAGAACAAGAAGAAAACTGCATCCTTCTTTTGGGTTCTTTGATGGTGTTTATGTATTTAAGGTTGTATTACTACACAGACATACTCTTCAATACATGCTGTTTTCATGAAACACATACTGTATAACGTTAAGAGCGTTTAAGCTGTACAGTTGAAGAAAAAAAGCTCATTGTTGAAGACAGCTCTTCCAAAATTCTTTAAGCTGTGCTGAGACTTTTACAACTACTGCAGAAGAAAAATGGCTGTGGCATAGACAAGTAGAATATTAAAAATCCTGTCAAATTTCTTACAGAATAAGATTATCTTTCTGGCATTCAGAAAATTAGATTACTTTCCAAGATGCAGAAAGATTTTTAATACACAGGCCAGGCAACCTAATTAAATAAACAATATGGAATGGCTCCAAAACATTATAGATCACACGTTAATGCAAAAAGCCAACATAATTATGAAGTACCCATCCCAGACTTTTGGGTACATAAAATAGATTTAAACAAACCACTCATGTAGCAACGAGTATAAAAATCATCATCAGAATGACAAAAAAAAGTCAGTGCAACTGACAAAAACTAATTAATATGCTTCCAGTTCAGAGGAAAAAAAGCCAGTTTAAGAGTCATCATCAGCAAGACTACATAAATCTACTACTAATCAAGCTACTTTAAAAAGGCAGGTAGTACAAATCTTAGATTAAACCATTCTCTCTGAAAACTATAGAGAACTTGTATATCAATCGGAAGCCTCTTCCATTAAGTGGCAACAGGCTCACAGAGAGCTGATAGACCTCAAAAAGCTAAACCCAAAACTGCACACCCTACTATCTGGCTGTCTACAGACATATCAGAAAGTAAAACACACTTTCATGGCATTTCTCTTCTTCTTCAGGCCACCCCAAGTTTCCTTTTCCTAGCTTTTTGCTGCATTCCAGTTCTGCTGGAAGGCAGGAGCAATGTGAAGCAGCAGTCAGGGGGCAGGAAAGCCCTCCCTGCTACAAGGAGGTGCCAGAAGGGAACAAGTAACAAAAATGCCAGAAAGCCAAACAGGTAACAGGAGCAGCTCTTCTGCATCCCCCAGAGGATTGCTCTCTCCCCCTCTCTCATGCAGTGTTCACTTAATGCAGTCAGCTTCTACCAGGTGTACACTCAATCCTCTGATTCTGTACCTCAGTCACTTCCCAGTTTAGGAACTGGCGAAAGTGGGCTAACAATCAGCAAGCCACCCAGGCAGTTCAGCATCAATAAAGACAGCAGGACTTGTTCATCATAATCGGTTAAGATGCCTTTTTCTTGGCTTAAAAACTGTCTGTGGTGTTAACAGATTGTTGCACAGTATTGGAAAGATATAGGTAAGGCAAAGCAAGGCTATTCCTCAAGAGGGCACTGACATTTCACTTCTGAAACTAACATTAGGTACCTCCAAACAAATGTAACGTTGAAAGCAATAACATTCAGATTGCACTTCACCTGGAGAACACCAGCTGATGTTTCACTCATCACCAAAGCCAGGCACCTGGCTCCCAGGCCCAGGAAAGACTTTCTTTCACTGGGCTCACCGCCGCCATCTTGTCCTCTCCTCAGCCTCACCGCCGTCACTCAGCACTTCCCTCGCCTCTGGTTGGTGCTTTCCCGCCGTGTCCCCTCCTCTGCTGCTGAGCAGCCAATCAGAGCGAGGGTGGCGGGAAAGCGGGTTTTCTGTTACCACGCTTGTGAGGTGCCGCTCCAGCCTCCTCAGCGCAGGCGAGGACCCGGCCGTTTTCTGACCGTGTTCTCTCCTTAGGGTAGGTAAGGCCATAGGCAGTAACCAAACCCGGCTTTCTTCGTTCATCTCTTTCTTGGTGTTATCATGCTGGCCTTGCAGAAGAAGGAAGATAAAAGAAAAAGGGAGAAAAGAGCCTGGAGGAGTGCAGGAATAGTGTCAGCTGAGGGAGAGGTGAGGAGGGCGCGGAGGTGTGAGGAGAGGTGGTGAGCGGAAGGTGTGTCCTGCTGTTGCCGCCTGGCCTGGGTCACCGTGCTCCTCAGAGTGTGCATTTCAGTTTGTAAAGCTCTTGTAGTTCTGTTTCTTTAGTGTAGTCAATGGAAATTAACCCTGCTAGGCAGCATGGAGCAAAGGTGTTTCAGTGGCAGTAGCTTTATTAAATAATTAAATGTTTCATTAAGTAATTTGTTACTAAATAAGCAGTTCTTTAGTAGGGAGATTATGTAAAACACTAAGGCTTTGTTTTTTGTTGGTGTGCAGATCCCTACTCAGACCATACCAAGCTGAGATCAAAGCACCCCGGTTACTGTTTCTGTTGAAAGGGGAGATGTACCCATTTACAGTGCACCTCACAAATGGTCAGCTCACAAAACACGGATAAGGAAGTCTTGCAGGGCAATGTCCTTCTGCTGAATTTCCTGAAAAAAATGAAGGAAGCCCAGTCTGTCTGACATCCTTCCTCCCTTAAGTGGGTGAACCTGTGAGATGGGTAAGCACTCTTGATCCTTGAGGGGTAGGCTGGGGTGGAGCTCTTCTGTGAGTCTTCATATCAGATTTTATTGAGACAGCGGATTTTGGGAGCTTGGGATCAAATTGATTATTCAGTGTTGTGTTTGCTCAAGGGGCAAGAAGGAAACATGAAATTACACCCACTTGAAGTTACTTGCTAATGAATAATGTAATTACTCACTAGGGTATTAGAAGGTTTTTACATTAAGTCCCTGATGTTTTTGTTGTCTCATAAGAATCATCTATGTTTAGATAAGCTAGAATTAATATTGCCTCTTTAAAAAGTCTGTATTTGTAACTGGGTTAAAGAGAGTTTGTGTTAAGAAAATAACATGTTTAAATTATCAGGGCAGGTGGTAGCAGTAAAAAGCCAAACACATCCACATTAGCGGACATGCTCATCTTTTAAAGGCAAGAGCATCCTTAACAGATGCTTGGAGACTTCTCCTTATAGCTCTGATCACAGCATGCAAAAAAGTCTGGTGATTCTACTTTTTCTATATGGCAGTTCAGGGAACTAAAGGAAACTGACTTTCTAGTTTAATAGCTGTATGAATTGGCCAAAGCTGTCATTTCAGTTCTACATTTGAACATAAAAGTGTAAGCAACTACGGTACTGCTAAATTCAGATATCTTCAAAGAAACTCCAATAACAAAATAACTTTTATTCATGTGTTTAGGACAAAGAACTGTACTGAAGGCAGAATTTTGGCCTTGATATTCCATATGTTATATGAAAGTTCAAAGTTGGGAAACCTTCAAAATATATAATCCTATCTCATTTTGCACAGCAGTTTCTTTTAGGAAGTGATTAATGGATTGTGTGTTAAAGCTAAGTGATACTGTCCTAGTGCACTTAAATAAAAAAAAAAAAGGCTAGATTTTCTTTGGCAATTGTCTAAAGTTGGATAAATATTCTATGGTTGTCTTTTTTTGTCCATGTCATACAAACTCAATTCATTTACATATATTCAACCTGATTTGGTTACAGGAAGAGAAAGGTGTAAGAGATTGCTGCATTTTCTTTTAGGCCAGCTCCTTGTTCTGGCTCCAATCTGCTGTCACAAGCAACACCTTAGGCTGACATCCGTGAGGAACTGGCAAAAAGAAGAGTTGCTCAGTTCCAGCTTAGAAAGACTAATATATAAATAAAAGGGGGGCTAAACCCAAAACTGGCCCATGGACAGTGCCAGTAAATGTAGTAGTTAGTAGTATGCTTTGTCATTTAAAGTAGATTTATTTAGTCTGTTCTAGGTTGCCTCTTACCTTGCTCCTCCCCTGGTAGAAATGCATAGTTCCAGGAGTCCCAAAACCTTTAGTGGCTGCAGTGTTGGTTTTGAGCATATGAAAACAGATTTTTAAGAGCTCTGAGCCTGGTTTTCAAGTACTTGGCATCCGTAATTGGGGGCAGATTTTCAAAAGAGGTTAGCACTGACTGTTCTGAGATCTTGTGAAGATTTATCCATTTTGATTTTGTGCCTAGCTGAATTTATCTGTTGACAATCTGGTCCCTATAGTGAAGCATCACATTCCTAGAATGCTGTGAGGGCAGTAGTAACACATATATTGAGGGGAAAAAAAAAAAAAAAGCATGCAGCAGACCCTACTCAGTTCAGTACCCCAAAGCTACCACCCAGCACAGAGTAAGACAGGGTTGAGCTCTCTGGTATGTGTAGGCAAATAATATTCTAGGTTGAGACCAAACTTAACAGGGAAGGTAACTATGGTTTGCTGCCACTATTCTGGCTGTGTGTTTATCTAAAGTATAAGCTTTTGTGAAAGGGAGGCTGCTAGTTACAAGAGTGCAAAATGTCATATGTGTTTGTGAAGGTACAGGAGTGAAATGCTTAAATTAAAATTTACTTCCGCAACCATTAATAACGTTGTGAGTTCTGAGATACCACTACTGCCTCCAGAGTTGTGCTGCCTTCTGGCCAGGAGGATGGGATAAACATTTTGATGACCTTTCCCTAGAGTCAGTGGTGCAATTCCTACTGAGTTTGATTTAGCAGTGTTGAGTCCTGTATTACAATAGTTGCAGAACAAACAAAATGAATATTTTTTGTTGGAAAAAACTTACTTCAGTTGACCATCTTTTTTACTGGCAGAGCTATTACAGAGTAGTAATATTGATTCTTCTGGACCTTCTGGCTAGTGACTTATTACTGCAGATTCAGGCACTGCAGATTTTTAGTTCTGCTTTTGAATAATTTGTTTAATTTGAAATTAATTTAGTTGTCCCATTGTGCAGTGTTTTGGCCTTGTATTTGGTCCCTTAGAAATCACTATGTATGATTAAATATTGAATAGTTAAATAAATTTTACATGGTTGGAGATTAGTTTGCATTTACAAGAAGGATTTACTGTAGTTATGTGAATTCTGTATAAGTTTTCAATATTTTACTTTCATTATCAGGATGTAAATGATAATTATGAATTTGCAAAGTTTTTGTAAATGGATTTGGAAGTACCTTCTGTGCCAAGTCAAGCCACAGAAAGATAGTTTCCTTATGCTTACGTATATTTCTTTTCTTATTTATTTTGCAGTCCCATAAACTTTTCAGTGCCTTATGAGTGAATAGAAGCTGTGCACGATGTGCCTGTTTTGCGAAGTGGGAATGTACTGCAAGGTTCCTTGTAAACTTTTCTAGTCCTGCTTCTGCAGAAGCAGAAAAACAAATGTTGATTTACTTTATTTGATAGAAAATTATTTGTTATGGAAAAAGTAAGTCCTCTGTTTTAAATGCAGGAGATATTAACCTGGCTATTTTACAATAATTTAGTATGCTTTTGGACAAAACTTGTATACACAATCTCCATCACTTGATGCTAGCAACATTGTTGCAACTGAAGAAACAAACCAATAATTTTCTGTGGACTTTTGAGGGGGAAAAAAAAGACAAATCAAAACAGAGCTATCTTTTTTGCACACATTGTACTTCTCTTGTGCTGTGCTTGCACAGTTTGAATATGGATTTTAAGTAATCCAGATTAAGCAGACTCCAGTACTGTAATTCTTTTGTAGGAAGCATGGGATACCTGTCTATAAGCTAGTGTTGCACTTAACAGAATAGCTGAGTGAACCTCTGATAAACAAATGAAAATAAACTCAAAATGGTTAAATTTAAGTTAATAACTCTCAGAGCAGTAAGATTCAGAAACATTCAAATAAAGATGATAAGGGAAAAGAGATGGATTGTTGTTAAGATAACTGCTTTACACACCTTTCATAAAATTGAACTGGAGACTTAAAACATCACGCTGTTTCTACCCTGCCAGTGTTAGCTGGATCGCATTCTAGGCTTTTAAAAAACTTAAGTTAGAATAGTATGGTGATCATACAGGTTGAAAAAACTTGCGTGAAGAGAACTGCCCATAAACACTGTCACCACTCTAAGCTCCAGGTACAGGTCCTTCCATTTTGCTTCATAGCCTGTCTGTGTGGTTGAATGGAGGCTGTATTTTACTTGTAACTTAGCTGTCAAGATATGCCATTGTTTTGTTTTGTTGGTGTCAAGTGCATCCAAGTTTAATATAAAAGATTTTGATTGGGCTTTGAGAAATATTCTTGTGTTCATTGTTAGCATGGACACAAAGTACTGGAGTTTCGGGTGCTCTGAAGTCAGAGTGACATATAGATTCTAAAATGATAAATATCATTTTCATGTAGCACTTGCTAATGTTTCATCTTGTGGTTTGGGGTTGATTTTTTTCATGTAGAACTTGAACACTAAGATTGCAATGCATAGCCTGTACATACTCTGTAGATCAGTGAAAGCTATTTTCCGAGACACATCTTTGGGTCACTGTGCTCCCTCTCTCTCTTTTATGGTATGTACACAGCTGTCACAGTGGTAAATACATAAGGTTAAGAAGGGGTATGTTTTATAAATCTTTCCTCTTTCATCACAAAGACTGAAGATATTAAAAATATTTAAAAAATCTGTCACAGAAGGCTAGAGAAATCTCGCAGCAGTCACAAGCATAATTTTGGACAAAGAATATTTGATGTGCTTATGATGAGACTCAGCTTCCTTTGTCATGCTTTTGAGGGGGATAACTTAGCTCTGTTTTACATCTGTATCCCTTGAATGTCCTTCAAATGAAGGCAAATGAAGATTTAATTTGGTGAAGCTGATACAATGAATTTGATTCAGCTTGCACTTACTGACATTGTGAGCCCATTATGGCATTGTAACTCTCCAGTTACAGGCATAAAGTGGCCTAGTAATGAAGGGTACACACACAGGGCAGTGTGGAAAGTATTTTTAATGAGGCAAAAGAAAAAAAAATACTACACTTATATCTATCAAAAAGTCATTTTTCATATGTGGCTACTTGAAAGAGTCCCCAAGTAGTGTTAGTGCTAAACATCACTGTGCCATCAGCTGTTCATCCAGACTACAGACTGGAATTTGTCTCAAATGCAGATATCTACTATTTCTGTAGTACTTGTACTGAAACAAGGTCAAGCAGTTTCACAGAATCACAGAATGGTTTGGGCTGGAAAGGACCTTAGAGATCATCTAGTTCCAACTCCCCTGCCATGAGCAGGGACACCCTCCACTAGCCCAGGTTGCTCAAAGCCTCATCCAGCCTGGCCAAACTACCCAGTTTGGTATCATAATGTTTAATTTGTGAGAATAATCTCTAAGCTACACTTAAAAAAATGTAACATGGAAGCATATTTTCTGCTTTATTGTTTAATGTGCTTTCAGTTTTGAAAATTGAATATTTAGTGTCAAGTGGTTTATTTTGCTCTAAAAAAGATAAATATTTACTAGCATTGGTATAAAATCAATGTAACGGTCTTCTCTGGTTTGAGATACGGAAACTATCTTTATGTGCCTTTCCAAAATGTCCCTTCTCTTGTGTGAGTAGAATTTTGTGAGCTTGACTGTTATGGGATCCTACAGGATACATTTTAGAGAAACTCCTGCCTGCTGTAGGATCACTTCACTGAGACTATTCTGAACCTGCCACAATAAACTAAAAGGATTAGAGGAAGCAGAGGGCTAATAACTGTCAATAGGGGGCAGAGTCCATATAAATTACATGTATAGTATCAAATGATTTAATACTATTTCAAAAGTATGAGCATTTCCATTCTGAAGAAAAAAACAGACCCACAGAGGACTGGTGGCCAGAGGAAATGGATAAACCTTATCAGCAAGGAAATAGGGTTTTTTTGGTATAGTAAAAAGTGAAATCTGAGAAAAATGGCAGAAGCAGAGGCAAAAGCTACACATTCTTTTCAGAGGAGGTATACCAAACTTGAGGTCCTTCTAACAGAGAAAGGGATCCAGTGGAATATGAACAGAAAGACTGCCCACTGGCAGAATAACAAGTAATAGTGAGTTTCATTTAGATACTCTTTTTGCCCTTTTTGCCAATTTATATACAGTTACATACAGATTTCAAAGTTGTCAGCTGCAGTGTGACAGGCTGTGATACAATACAGCACTTTGCAGATGCAGATCTATGCTCAATTTTAACATGATGCAAATCAGTGCTGCTACACGCAGTTTTTAGCTGCATCAATTCCTTGTATTAGTTGACTGTGCAGAGGTGCTTGGGGTGCTAATGTCAGTGTGAAGGATGTGGTGAACATGCATATAGTAGGAGAGAAGAAGTGCCAAATAATCCTTTCTGGTAGCTGCACAGGTTCACGCTGGCTGAGTCAAAATTTCTGTGAACATATGAAAAATGGACTTGCACATAGCTTAATTACTCCTTGCCATTTGGGTTAGTTTATTAAATTATTAAATGTCATCTTGCATTTAAATCTGTCCAGTTTTCTGCTCTGGTTTGCTTTAAAACTGGAAAAATTCCCTTAAGTGTTCTAGGTGCTATGGAGACAGTGCTGATGTCAGAAATGTTTTCAGTGGGGGCCTGGAAAAGGGAAACAGATGGCTGCAGTTCCTGTTGAACATGGTTTGTTGGTGGTGCATAACAGAGCAATGGAGTGCAGTACAGATTTGCTGAGCTAGCAGCGGATGTGGTAGACTGTTGGGAAGGTAGTGGAGCTTGTGGAGAGGCAGAGGTTGTTAGCTTACCCACAGTGCTGTATTAATGAAACTCACTTTCTTTGTATCTTGCTGTGTCCACGCAGGGCTGAGCCACACCATATGGCTGCATTAGCTTGAACTGATGCCAGCTCAGGTGTCTATATTATTTGCAGACTTGGGACAGATTACACTGCCTGTTCAACTCTGGCTTTGCTTCTGTCCCAGTACACGATGAAGTATCTTTGTGGTACTTGGGTTGTCTTGACCTTTTTAGACCTTTATTTTCTAGGTGGCTTCTCAGCTCATGGGGCTTTTACAAGAACTGTGGAGCCAGAGGTGAAGAGATAATGTAGGTGGAGCTTGAAGTGCCACTGTTAATTAAATAAATACTTGTTTTTTCTTAAGCATTGAATTCTTGGGTGATGTTAAATGCTGTTGCCATTAATAACTTGCCACAGTAACTTGCACAGAACTGAAGCAAAACCAGAAACAGAACCCCCAGAAAAGCTTTCCAAATCCCAGACTTCTCCCTCACTCTGAGAAAAACCCTCTCTTTGAACCTTGAATCCAATTTTGTGCAGTTAACATCAATGCAGAACTCTGCTGCTAAGGTCATTTGCTTGGTTCTTGAGTTAGCCACCCTTCGTGATTTACCTAGCCTCTTAAGTATGCTTGTGACATGATGTTTCCAGCTACTTCCAAACAAAGCTGCTTAGTTGTGGTCTGGTTTGCCTTATCTATTGCCTCACTTGCTGTTAGTTTTTATTCTGAACTACAAATGAGCAGTCAAAGTGTCTTGGTTGTTTATTTATCAAGCTTACTAACAAGCCTCTTTTGTTTTACCTTCCCTTGTGTTTAGAAGGAGCTGCCTCTAAATATCCCTTGAGGTCACCTTCCTTCCTTTCAAGTCCATCCTTTTGCAACTCTCATTTGCTGTGATATCTATAGAGCCTTTACAGTGATTAAACAGTGCTTATCATGATGTTCAAAATCATCTTGTTACTTGTTCTTTCCAGTCACTCTGTGCTGTTGTCTAAAAATAAAATGAAAGATTCTGTAAGCTCTTCAGTACAGAGATTGTCTTTTTGTACAAGTGTTTAACACAGCAGGGCCCAGGAATCCAAGCAGGGGCCTATAATACCAGCTTGAAGGTAAAAGAAAAAATGTTTCCAGGTATAAATTATTTTTTGTTAGGAAGGTAAGTGTAAGGTGCCTTCAGGGATCATTTCTTCATAATGAAATGTGCATTAATGCTTACAATATGCAATCATTTTAAATCAGGTTGACATGCCTACAATGCCAAGAACAAGGGGTTTTTTATTAATGGTATTTAGGACACCAGTAGCGTTTATGTGAGCTAGAATGGGCTATGTGACAAAATGATTCTGTGCTCAAAAGCTACAATTATTCTGCAAACTTCAAAATCCAGAATTCAAGATTGGAAGGGGCTGAGAATTTCTGCATTTGATTGGCTCAGGCTGAAAGCTGGAGAAAAAGCAGTTTGCCTTTTATGCATTCTGTCAGCTACAACAATGCCAACCAAGGAAAGTGTCATCTCCCTAGAGTCTCTTTTCAGACAAAAGTACTATACGGCAATAATGAATCTCAAAAGAAATTCATGATTGGAAAAAGCAGTGTTTTGCATATAAATGTTTCTAATGGAGCTATGAGCATCAGTCTTGTGCTCTATTACTTTGAAAAATACCATGTGAATCCCTGTAGCTTTTAGTGATTCAGGAGATGAAAGGTGTTATTTATTTTAATTTGTATTATGTTCCTTATAAAATATTAAATAATCCTTTGGCATCAAAAAGTACTATTAGGTTTTAAGACTGTACAGAAACATTGTTCATAACTTCAAAAGCTTAAGTTGCTAATGGATGACATCTATAAACCATGATCAGCAGAGAACAATTCCTACTGGTCTCCTAGATAGAAGCATCTACATGTATTATTGACCTGATTAAATTGTTGAAAGCAAAGTCATACTTTACAGCCCCAAATAAGTGGCTTAGTTTTTAAAATTTTCTCTTAATTTTTCTCTCTGTATCATCTGTCACTATCATCTGGGCCTATACAGCACAGATTTCCAAATCATCTCTTCAGCCATGGGGAGTAGACTCCCTGACTATTGTTTATTTTAAGAGAATTAAGATACATGTAATTTGCTGGAATCTTAGAAGAAAAAAGTATGTTAGGGGTTGTTAATCTTAAGTCTATTAGATCAGCATTAAATTATAAAGAATGTTAGACCTTTGTTCTGCTGTATTGCATGGGGAATTGCTGACTGTTTTGATTGTCCATCTGCATGCCATAGCCGTTCCCAAGCTCTGCCCACAAAGTTTACCATCACAAAAATGGAACTGTGCTCAGATTCTACTGCCACATGCATGGAAACAAAATGTTGATATTTCTCAGAATTTTCAGAAGTGTATACACAAGCTCAGTTTTGTGCATATATTTTTTGAACCAAGGAAGTATTTTAGTGTTTGTATTGGTTTTTTCAAATTCTGCTGTTACAAGAAGCTACTCTAATACTTTGTTTAGTAAAACAGGAATAAATAATAACCTGTGCTTGGATGTTTTTGTTTGTTGTCCCAGTCTGTCCTGTTTCCCCTTCCCTCACCCCAAAAAAGTAGCCTATAAAATAAGTGTAAAGGATTGCTCTATGCTACAGGGAAGGACTGCTGAGACTAAACCAAGAAGAGCTGACTGTGGAAGAATGTGTTGTGTTCCATTAGGACTTTGGTAGAAGTAGCAATCCAACCTATTTTGGAAATAGAAATTTCATACCAATGTCTTGTCTTTGTGTTCCAGTAGTGTTGCCTGAATAATTTATGACAAAATACAGTGGGATGTGGGTCCTAATAACTGGACGTACTGTCTATAGGTTGTTTTCTGTGGTTCTGGAAAATATTGACAAGAAGTAGTTTCATTTCTTCTTGGGCATAACCATGACCTGGTTGCATTGTGCATAATAGATTTTTTTTTTCCCTAGTTACAGTTTTCACTGGAAATCAGCTTGTAAAATGTAAGTCACTCAGGAGTCCATGGCACTTCTTGCAACAGCGAGGGGTTGAGGAACTCAAATGAAAAGCACTAATTGCTTTCTGCAGCATATTTTTGTTTGCTATTAGAAAGTACTATAGCGGTGTCTGCATTTTTCTCAGGATTGTACTCAACTACTCTCTTTTCCCAAGATAGGTGGGCTCCAGTGGAGACTGCAGATGTTTTTGCCTGAAGATACAGCTGATTCTGACATGGCTTACGTTAGTTAGCGCTTGATTTTGCTGCTGTTTGGCAGCAAACTGTACCTAGTTACTAGCTAAAAAAAATAGTGTAGAATCCGTTGGGATGATAGTACTACTTTAAGAAGATTCTGATTTCAACATTTAATGCAAGTCTGCAACTGGAGAAAGTGCATCTGATGGATAAGATGAGCAGGTAGTTCTGAATTACTTCAGTGTGCAGGTATCATCTACTTTGCCATATGCAACTTGTTTATCAGAGATCTGGATTCCAAAATAGAGTTTCTTTTGACTGGGTTTCTCTCCTGGACTGTTTTGATGACTTCTTTATATGAAGTTTTAAATAAAGGAAATAATAAAATAGCATCTGACCTAAATCTGCCTTTTGCTGTCAAATAGTCAGCCAATAAAAACCTGCATATAAGCCGGTGTTGCACTTCAGCTTTCAGAACCAGAAGAATTTACAAAAGATTAAAGGTCATAAATACTTGTAAAGTTTTTGTTGCTAGACTATATCTGTGGCCTCTAAGATTCAGGTGTTCGTTGAAATATCTGTGGCTCTCCAGTATAATTTGGAGTTATCCTTTATATGATGAATCTCCTTGATGTTTTTATCAGAAAAACTGAGAGAGTATAACAAACATTCTAGAGAGGGGGAAGAGAATGCATGGGAAAATAAGACATATGTTTTGTTTGTAGTAGATTTTTTTTATACTGAGTGTTAGGACTTTAGTTACTACTTCGTTTCAAACATGACCAATATTTCACATTCCTCAGTTTTTGTCCACTGCTAATCACCATTGTATCCTTCATTCTTTACTGCTGGACATGGAAAAAGAAAAAAAAATGAGATAACATTAAAACTGTCCTTATTTGTTCTAGTGTCTTCAGTGTACTGTTTTAGAATCAGAAATGCAAGTATTTTCAAGTGTCAATCATCAGAAGAGTACTTTTCCCTAAGATGTATTATATCTTTTCTCACTTTAATGGTGACATCTCATGGAACTGGCAGGTTTCCAGTTATTTTTTGGTCTGTCTCTGTAGAAAAGTAGAATTTACATGAGAGCTTCCTATTTCTAATCCCCATTTGAGATATCATTCTGTGTGGCATGCTTTCTTTTCCTTAGTAAATCCTGTTGGAAAGTTTGTGCTGGTTTCAGACACTAGTTCTGCTCTGCTGGTTACTTCACCATTTTCCTTTAGTATAAATCTGACTTCTGAAAAAAATCTGTCATTTTTTAGACAGAGGCAAAATAAATATAAAAATAATTGTTTCAGCTTTTTTTCCTTCTCATTTCAATATGGAACCTTTTTTTCTTTAGTCCTTGGTGTAAAAAATGATGAAATTTAGTTAAGTTTTGGGGGGTGAAATTCATATAATTTAGACTGGTTTTGTATTAAACTGTATTTCCTGAAAAAAACTGAATGTAATATTTAGGAACTGAGATACCTGGATTCTCTCCTAGGTGTTACTGCATGTTTTCTCTGTGTGACATTTTGAAATCTTGTTCCCTCCTGCCTTTAGAAATGCTGAAGAACTATCTGTGGAAAATGTACCAATTTATAGCTAATAGGTAGAAAGCTTAGGTGTTGTTTAGCTTTATTTTTAAGTGTTGGATCTGTATGAGGCCTTGTGCTGTCCCCTTATATGAAAACTGTTAACTGAATTTTCTTAAGTACCACTGCTTTCTGGTGGCTATAAAGCCATCCTTTAAATACTCAGGGTTTGCTTGTTCGTGATAGCGTTCTTCTACAATTTAATTACAGTTAAAATTTTAAAACTGGCACGGCTTTTTAATACAAGTGACATTTTCTGCTAGTATCTCCAAGAGAACAAGGACAAAGAAACAGGTGTTCTGGAAGAAAGTTCAAAATAGAATCGTTCAAAATAGTTTCAAAGGCCAAGTCAAACGTACAGGTTACACTCTGTGAGGGGTATTCAAGTTCTCTAGCTTAGTGCAACTACAGTATAAATACATTGTCTACACAGCATCTGAGCTCATCGTCTGTACAGCCTTTATGGTCAGTGGGAAGACATCAGCGCTTCAGCGTGCAGCTCATTTCAGCTTTGTAAATCTGAGTGAAAATAGCTCTTTCCAGAAATCAGAGCAGTCTGCCCTGTTATGCACATAAAACTTCCTGGATTTATTTGTAGGGGAAGAAGAGGATGACACATTTCACTGTGTTTTATATCACTTCAGATGAAGTTTAAACTACATATGTCTGTCCTGAGTATACTTAAACATAGGACAGATTTGCTTTGAATAGGTCTTGTCCAAAAACAATAGCTTGTACCAGATTGCAGTTACTAACATATAGCACAGCTAAATGACTGTCATCTCTTCATAAAGAGTTGTGGCTCCAGCGAGACATGCTTGTTCTATGAAGTAACATAATTCTTTCATTTTAAGTGAAACATTTGGTTATTGATCAACTGTATTTACCCCTTCTTGATGTCAGATGGATGTTGATATGTTGTATTGTTAATTCTTATGCTTGTCCTAAAGGCAACAATTAATTAAAGTAAATCAGAACTAAAAGAAAATATGAAGAAACATGTCCAGGGAAATAGAGTATTGTAGTGTTACTTAAACACTAAAGCAGACATAACTTCTGATATAAAAAACAAGAAATGTTTGAGAATTATTGAGAAAGTAAAATAACTTCCTATATAAGTCAGTTTGGATAAGCACTGAAAATGTTAAATACTTACTTAGCACCTCAAACATTTTTTTTATTTAAATAACATTAATTTGGCCCTACAAAAGAGATCATACTGAAGGGTGAGTGAAACGCAACATTCTGTGTTGGATAGGATGAAGGGAAAATATTCTGTGAAGGATATACACGTATAATTTGAGCTACAGAGAAGTACACAGATTGGCAAAGCAACACCATCCTGTTGATACTAATGTGAGGCTGATCTTGACTGTTTTGAAAAGACTGGCATTTCCCACTGTAAACCTTCCTTTTTGTGAGAATCAACAAGTAAGATGCTATGGTTTTGCAATTTGTTTTCCTTTTCAGAGGTGTGGGAGATTTGCACATTCTGTATAAATAGTGTGTGTGAGAGACTGATTTATGCATACTTACATGGATTGTGCATATGCAATTAGATACATAACAGATTCAATTTTTGAGGTTTTATTTGTTTGGGTTTTTTTCCCTCTTTCCAGAAGGCTTGTTTATGTAAGTTGCATAGAACTTGCTGATAATATGTGTACCTGCTTGTGTGTGTGTGTATATGTGTGTGTGTGTATATATATATATATAAAAAAATATATGCCAGTGTATTGGCTATATTGTACGATTCTTATTTGGATATTTATGTGTATTCATTTTACAAAAATTATTGTCAGTAGCACTAGAGTTGGGTCCCAGTTTTCCTTCAGATAAAAGGACCAAGGAGCCAGTGTTTCTTTTGTCTTTCTCCAAAAATTAAAAAGTGTTCTTATTTTGAGACTTTTAAGTTGGCTGACCTGCATGCTGTAATATCCATGACCAAGGTGATGAGCTTTGAGAGGTAAGGTATTTGAAAGAGCTGTACTTAACTTTGTGTGAAAATTGTTTTTAATTAAAAATTTAGGAATCTTAGTTTGAGAGAATGCAGTCATTTTGAGCTTAGACTTTTCTTTAGCTTCCAGTCCAGGCTTCTGAGAACTTGGGAATCAAGTGTTTGCTCCTTTTTACTTCTTTTCAGTGAAAGCAGCTGACTGACAAATTTTTTCAGTCCAGTGTGTTTTTGGTTTGTTGTTTTTTTTTTTTTTTTAAATCTAGAAGTAGCTATTGTAAATAGGTGGATGTATTTTCCAGATGGATTTGTAGATTGTGGCTGTCCTCGACAACACATCACATAAGAGTAAAAAGCCACATTAGAAATTATGCTTGAACACCAGCTGAATGAAGATACGTGCTAATTCTTTTTTTCTGCAGGTCTGCAGATGAAATGAACTGCATCGATACATCTTCAGATAAGTTAACAAGGGTTCTAATTTCTGACATTACTGCATTACAAAGCAAGTATTGTCATATCAACTGCAATGAAGTAGTATCTCTCCAGTATTTTTTGTTTAAATCTGCATAACATTCATGCCCATGTCCCGTACTACTGTCCCTGAGTATAATGAATTCTGCCTTTAACGTTGCAAGGAAGGCAAATTTGAGAAGATAGTTACAGTTCTGTATATTTGTACATATGCAGAACTACTCAATGAGGTATGACATTGCCTCAATAATGTGTCAGGTATCTCTGTATATGATATGACTCAGAAGCTACTTTAGCAAGTCAGTTTAAAAACAAACAAAAAGGTGTAGTCAGCTAAGGTTCCGGACTTGTGCTTTCACATGCCAAATGATGACTCAGTGATATTACACTGTACTGTGGAAATGTGCTCTGACACATGGTCATCCATCTCCATGAGTCTGTGATCCTATTATAAGAAGTACAGAAATTAATGTTTTATTACAGCAAGGTAGCTTTTACAATTACATATGTAATGAGAGAGGGAGCAGGGGGACTGTAAAGCCTCCATCCAATTAATATGTAACTCAAATGACCTAAAAATGAAGAACATTATTATCCTGGCAAAATTAGCTGTCTTAAGTTTCATTCTTCCCCCCATCATGGTTCATTAATGAGGAAAATCCTTTCCATTGCTATTTTGTACCAAATTATATTCAGCAAGAACAGAGAGTGCTCGTTATCTCCTAGATGATACTTAACCTTGCCAACAACCGTGCAGAACAATTTTATCTCTGCAGTGAAATGTATGTAGCTTACATGATGGTTCTTTCACTATGGTTCATAATAGTGAGATAGCTCCTTTAAATCGCTGTTTGGTTGGTTCCTTGTGTTCTGCTCCTGCTCCAGAGAAATGACTTGCAAGATAGGAAGAATAGCACTAGGTCTGCTTGATTCTGCTTTCTATCCTGCTCTTGCCCTTTCCAGAGCTCATTTTGAGAAAGGCACAGATTCACAAGCATGGTCTGGTATAGAAGATGATTACTGCATAGGTCAATACTGTTTTCTACAGTAATTTCAAGTTAAGAATGGTGGGAAAGTTTTATTGTCATCTGTTCATTCCCTCAAATTGATTACAGTAAAAGCAGGTTTGGCCTGAAAACTGGGGAAGAATAGGGTAAGAAAATCTACCCTTAGTGACTAGAGTCATTCTGTTGTCTTGTCTGCTTCTAATCTAACACCAGTTGTTGATGTGATTCAGAAATGGAGCCACTGATTTAACTGTGTAGCCTTTACAATGTGGTAATATTACTTAAAGCTACAAAATTGAATTATATATCTGATTGTTTGATTTAGAACCATCAGTTTCTTAAGATGCAATAAGACAACTAACAGCCTGATACACATTCTACAACTGTCTCCTGAAATGTTTAAAGATCAATAGGTCTGTAAGATCAGGGTGTGGGGCAGTTGAAAAAAGACAAGAAGAACTTGAATTGAAGAAGGGCGATGGAAAGAGGGAGGAGATGATTAGCTACCTAGCATCACAGCTTATCAAGGACACAACCCTGATGTAGCTAATCCATATAAACCTATTATAGCTAGCAACTAACAAGGGGGGGAAGCCATGTTCCTGAAATCTGGGAGTAAGGAGAAATCCACGTACTTGTGGATTCATTATGAATGGTACTTGCGAATGTGTGCACATTACAGTTAGGTTGAAGGCAAATCTTAGGTTTTTGATGACTTCAGGAAGTTGTTTAAAGCCTTTTAAAGGGTTGGGGCAGAAGAAAAAACAGAAAATAAAGTAAATCCTTAAAAGGCTTTACTAGCTAAAAATACTCCATACATAGGTCACTATAAGTAAAGAAAAGAAAATATGGCATGATGTTTTCTCATCAGATTGAACCAGGAATAAAATGTTAAATATTGTCATGAAAGACATTTAATATTCATAGCTAATATTTACCAATCCAAAGAGAAAACTATGGTTAACTTCCATCAGAAAAAAAAAAACTTTTGTTCTTCTAAGAGTGTCTTTTTTTTTACGTTCTTTCCTTTTGCCTTGCTTTGCAGCTTTACTAGAAGACTACCTTCTGCAGACTTTTTTGTGCTAGAAAGCAGAATCTACATCTATTGGATAACTCAGTGGGTACCTTGCTGATTTTACAGTTAGCCTTTAGGAGGCGGGTGCAGTGGCAGTAATGCTCCCAGTGTTTGTTGTGTGTCATCTCTTCAGTAAAAGTAGTGACCTCTTCCCATACAGTATTGTCATTATGCAGTGTAATCGGAATATGATTTAGGGAACAGTCCTAAACTTCCTGAAATTGATAGGTATTTTCTCCATCTGCTACTTTGCACTCAGGGTGAGTCCTGTGGAACCCCATTTTGTAAAGAAATTAAACATTCTTGAGCTGTCTTCAAGCCTTCCTCGATTGAACTGTTGTCAGGAAAAAAACATACATAGTGTCTGTTTCTCATTGATAGAATTAGTAAAATGGAATGCTGACAGGATACAGAACAAGCATAATTTCAGAACTGCTGTTATGCATCATTCTTCCCCAGCAATGGAAGAGACAAGTACAACTTGATATCCTACAACAATGCTCAAGGTCAATTCCTTTAAGTAAAGCTGTCAATTTGTTAATTATATCTCAGGTTTATATCAGAAGTTCTAATAGAAATATATGTAGCTTTTGTTAACTATTCTCTCACTTTAAGGAAAAAAAGAGTTTGATGTCAGAGTTGCTAGATTGATGTCAAAGTTACCTGTTTCAGTTCAGAAACTTGCTTACTTGGTCGCCTACTGCTGTTAACTGAGAACTGCAAAGCTATGTTAAATTCTGTGGAGGTACTTGTAGGATTTATAGCAGCATTTTCTTCCATTCACTGCTTTGCCCTATGATGATGGGTAAAACATAGGAACCTAGTTTGAACCATCTGTTAAATAGGCTTAATGTTAAATTATAAACTGACTGGATGCTCAAACCAGCCCATAATCTTTTGGATGGATATAGCAGCACGTTCAGGCCAAGAAGTGCAGTATTAGAGGGGTTAGAGACTTTTGAGAGTCCGTTTTTTAATTAAACAAAAACCAAGAAACACAAAATGCAGAGTTGAAAATTAAAACAGCTCAGGTTAGTTAGTGTCTTACCATTAAATCACTTTTCTGGAGTCAGAACCAAACACTGTGGGAGCTGGATATGAAGCAGTTTCCACTTGGAATTTTATTTGTGTAGAGGCTTTGAGGTAATTATTATAAAATGACTGGAGATGTTTAGGGGAATAGGTCCATAAAAAGTGTAACTTTGGATTTACTGCTTTCTTATTAATAAAATGTAATTACTGTCTTGCTATAATAAAATATTACTTAAAATATATCTCATTAACCTCTCAGCAATCCTAAATATTTTTTAGCAGAGAAATTAACATTTGTTGAGAGCAAATATAATTTTCAAGTTAGAAAGAGCTTATAGAGAATTAAAGCTGTGCAGGATCATTTTTTCAGGCATTTTTATTTTTTACCACAGCAATTAGGCACAATGCCAGGCAGCACAATGGAAACAAAAATAATTCTTTAATAGAATATTTTTTTTACAGGCACAGCTGGACACATATGGACATATTCTGTATCTTTCTTCTTTGTGAGGCTCTCTTCATGGTCATACCTTCTATGGAAACAACTTTTGGTCATTAATATTTTTTTTCTAAATTATCTACATGCTGTCTGAGGTTTGAGCCATTTCAATTAGAAAGGCGATTGCTCACAATGGCCTCAATGTTTTGGGGTTTTTTTTGTTCTCATGTTTTGGGGGTTTTTTTTGTTCTCATGATACCTTGAGGGTATTTGATATGGAGCGATACTGAGTATTATGATGCACAAAGAACAATTTGGAAGTAGCATCAGTCTGTTCTTTATGTTTTTAGTAGAGTTAACTGGGGAGTACAGGAAAAACATGTTTTCAATCCTTTACATCACTAGAAGAATGCTGCTGCTGCTCAGATACTGTGTAGCTCCTCCTGATTTCCAGCATGATTCTGTGTAAAGAAAAAAGTGCTCTACTGGAGTATTTCCTGAAGCTTTCGTTTGTGTTTTATGATGCTTTCTGTATGTTTGTAGGACTGGCTGTGTTTGAAGAATATTTTCTTTGGCTGAAATGTTAAAAGCTATTTGCAGACAACCAAGCTGTAGAGAAGGGTTTTTTGTGTTCTGTCTGGTTTAAAAGGCTGCAACACCATTTCATTCCTGTTAGTGGCCTGTGGTACATGAGATTTCTAAAGACCTCAGCTTGATTATATGGTATTTCTAGTTTTATTGAAATTTAGTCTATATGTGTGTGGATCTGGTAGTAGTCTGTTTTTTATTCTACTGCTGTAGTTCAACTATTAAGAGTGTGAATAATAAGTTTGGAACTAATTTTTTAAAATCCCTGACTCCCATTAGCAATTCAATCAGGAACTGAAGGTGTACTTATTTTCCTTTAAATACTTTTTAAGGCCCTAGTTAAAGCTTTCAGATATAAAATTTGAGTTGTTTGGAACTAAGATGGTAGTAAACAGATAATTGATTTTAGTCAGATTGCTTTTCACGGGTTTGAAAAGCATGACCTTGAAAAGACTTTTTACTGTGTTGTAGGCTTTCATCAACACTAGGAAGCTATATAGCAAGAGGCAACCTCTTCCAAAGCCTATTGTGAAATCAAAAAATCCTCTTTTCGGTGCTGTAAATTTTTTTACTATAGTTCAGTGAGTTACTTAGGAAAAATATACCTCTTTTATTGCCAAGGCAGCTATCTTTTAAAGTTTATTGTGTCTGTTAATTTAGACTCCAGTCCCAGTTTGTGTTAATATAGCCTTCTCAGGAGGATAAAATACTGAATGTAAAAATTAGTGTCTGTCTGTTAGGTTTTAAGACTTTAGAGTCTTGTTTTGGATTGAGTGAATTTTGTAGCTGCCTTGAGATACTAATTGCATCCATAGAAACGGTGAGAGTGCTGGTTACCTAGAGAGCTTCTTCTTTACTTCCCATTGCTACAAGTAAAATAGAAAAATTTTTCATGATTACTGCAGTCTTCCAGAAAATCAGTGCTCCTTTTTGTTTGTGGGATGAGTTGAATGGTTTTGACCATTTTGTATTAGCTCAAAAGCACTTCAAATCTTCCCAGCATAGCACAGTGGTAACTGCATGTGGCTGAGCTGATTTCCATACAGTTTTTCTGAATCAGCTTGTATAATTGGAGTCTAAACAGTATAAGGAGTGCATATATATAATGTTATGCAATAATATTGTTTTTTCACAAGCGGAGTTTGTGGCCTGGTGTTCAATAAGTCTTTTCTCACTTCCATTTAAAAACACAGTGTTCCTTAAATTTACTGTGCATGCTTGGTGAGTGAGGGTTTTAATTCAGGAAGGGTTGTCCAGACACTTGGAGGTGTGGTTTTTAGTATTATAA
This sequence comes from Pterocles gutturalis, assembly GCF_000699245.1. NCBI lineage: Eukaryota > Metazoa > Chordata > Aves > Pterocliformes > Pteroclidae > Pterocles > Pterocles gutturalis. Next base: position 32,155 of record NW_010123146.1, read on the forward strand.
TTATATTAAGATGAGGATAGGTTAGTTTCAGACAGTGCTAATCACTAACTTGGCTAACTACTCCAAACATACTGATTACGTGCCAGGATGTTCCTGTCTGCAAGGGTAAATCTAACAATCCTTAAGTGATTAAAAAGTTTTTCTCAACAGTCCCAAGGACAGTCATCCTAATGTACACAGAGAGTATGTATTTGTTACATGAGCTCTAACTTAACTTGCAACAATATAATAAGTAGTAATAATAATGTTATGCAACCTGGTGCATGACTTGGTCTCTCTAAACTAGAGGGAATTAGCTCGAGGAATATAGAATGACTACTTTCCCATGCCTCTTAATTGCGTAGTCAGTTGATACCTTAACTAATATGCTTTAATTGCTTTACCATGGGAGGCAAGGCCTCATAAAAGATCCACAAAATTACAATAACAAAATATAATGGTAGGGACAGGAATGTTGACATTACAGTGATGGTGCCGCTTCTGCCCAGTTCTTGCAAGTCAGTCTCAACCCTTTTGTAAGTTGCATCAGTAAATGCTTCTGGGAGAGGATGGAATCTGTAATTCCAGACTGCTTTTAGTCTGTTCCTTTCTACTTATATGCCAATTTCAGCTGGTCGACTTACACCTGGGAGAGTGCAGTTACATACAGTTTTTTCACAATTATCTAATTCCATAGTTTGTATTCTAGACATGGTTTTCTCTGCATGAATTTTTGATATATATTAGAATTCAAAGAGAGTGGGGAAATTTAGGACATTTTTGTTTGCTAAGGACAGGGATTTTAATATTATTGTTTGTAAGAGGAAGAAAAAAGATCTACAGTCCAAAATGAATTGCATGTAGAAAACTACATTTGAAGTTGCAAGTAAAGAAGATATTTAAGGTTTTGTTCATGGAAAATATAGTACATCTTCCATTACTTAGCTTCATGTGTATAATATACGGTCTTACTTGAAGGTCTCTGTTAGGGTGGAACAATTTCTCCTAGAGTATACAAAGCTTAATATTATTGTCTGGCAC
>NW_010123146.1:33190-36375 GCF_000699245.1 Pterocles gutturalis
CTGGGAAGTGTCAGCAGGTTGGTTTCTCAGGGTGAAATATCTTCTGTTTCTTGCTTTGTTTGTATGACGGATCATACAGCACATGCTATGCAGGCATTTTTGTGTATGCTAGATACCTGCAGACATCATTCTTTATTGTAGTGTTTCTGCACCTTCTTTAATCTAAAGTGATCTTACTCATTACAAAAAAGGTAAAAAAATAGCCATGGATCATATTACTTTATTGAGGGAAAAATCCATATGTGCTATTTTGCAATCTAATCACAAAGGCTTTTCTTTAATAAAAAATAGGACTAATGCTTGAATATTTGTTACATCTTCATTCCTTCCTCACATTTTATCATGTTTATGAATGTGTGTGGTGCAGGGAAAGTGTTCGTTTTTAATGAAGTTTTGAGATCTTTTCAAGGACCACATTCTTTTCTCATAGATTGCACCTAGCAAATGGGTCACAACAGGGGAAAGCTGTTCATGGGCCTCGAATATCTAACTTTTATCTGTCTGGTTGGTAATTGGTTAGAAAACAGTGTGGTAGTAAACTTGAGCAGAAACGGCATAATTTTCTTTAATAGTGTCTTCTAAGAAGCAGGCCAAGAACCGAGCATGTAAGAAAAATAGCAGTACCTGTTCTTGTGTCCATTAACGCTGATGGAAGTTGTTTGCTGCTCCCTTCAATGGGAAAAATATTGTGGCTAATAACTTCTGGTAGTAACTTTTTAGCTTGTAGTGACAGGATGCGTGTAGATGTTTAGTCTAAAAATTAATCAGAAACTGAAATTAAAGAGAGTGGAGAGTGCTCAGTCTCTGTCAGGCAGTTGATGCTCTCTTTCTTTGCTGATTCTTTTCTCTTCTGCCTCTGGTTTTGAAATGCTGCAGAGAAGGTTCAGAGGCTTGGTAGTTTTCCAGCCAGTAGGCTGAAGTAGTAGCTGCACTGAAGCAGTGCCTTAGCTGTAGTTTCTGAGACCATAGTTCAGGGTTGGTAGATTCTCTTATTTTACTATGTTAGGTGGCCGTTTGTTGTTCAGACTTAGTACAAGCAGGAAGGACTTTACCTATACAGTGAAGGTGCTTTCATTATGTAACTTCTTTTATAGCATTTTCTATGTGAAATACAATCACTTCTCAAAATTGGCAGTCACCTGAAAAAAATTATGTACAAAGGAACTTTGTTATTTTAACTATGTAATATACAGTTGGATTATTTCAGACACGAACCAATTTAAAATAGAAAACTAATAAGTGCTTTCCCTTAAATCTATTGATATTTAATGGCTGATAGCTATGTGTGAATTCTTACATTTTTAAGGAGAAAAAATTCTTTCATGCTTTCAGTTGTTAAAAAAATGTTTAATAATCTTCATTTGTCTGACTCGAAGTTGGCTCTTTTTATCAGAGATCTGCTGTCTTATTTTTGAAAAGCCTATTGTTTGCCTCTGAAAGGTTCTTAATAGAGCTTTAACAGGAGACTAAATTTGAACAGCCAGGAATATTTGAATATAAAGTTTGCTTATTCTCATTCTAGATTGTTTAAATTTTAATCTTGTGAACTGCAGCAAGAAACTTGAAGATATATCCCCTCTCCCTCTTCTGCAAGTTGAGTCCTTGAATTTATTCCCTACTAGCAAAATACTGGATGTACTACTGATTCTCTATCAGCATCATTATTATTTGTGTAGCATACACATACATACAATTTACTTCTGCAACTATTTTAGGAAATCTAATTTCTTTTGACCTGTAGGGAGGAAAAGGTTATATACTTAGATGTTTTACACACAGACTGTTCTAAAAATAGTTCAAATATTAGATCTTTCTGATTCTTGTATTAACTTTTATTGCATTAAAATTATGTTTACTTATTCCTCAGTAATTTTGAGTTCTGTACTTCTAATTTTTGGTTAAGAAACAATAGTCTTACTTATGCAGAAACAAAAGAGGACTGAAAGAAAGCTTGAAACATCAAGCACTAACCTTACATCTCATTTAGGCATGGGGTTATTTTTTTCCATTTCGTGGTCTTTTTGTGTAACAGAACCAGGCCTAGGAAACAGGCTGAGTTAACTGGGTATTTTTTCCTGAAGAATTTGGACTTTTGTTTTATTCATAAATTTGAAAAAAATCGAGAGGCACTCTTCTTGATGACCCTAGCTAATAGCTCAAAGGAAGAGAAGTAAATGCCCAAGTTCTGTGCATGCTTCCTAGCTTGGGGAACAGAAATATTTAGTAATTTTGTTGTCAACTGTGCTGAAACTAATCAGCTCAACCCACACAGGGTTATCCGAATCAACCTGGATCATGTGGATCCAGCTCAGATTTCTCTGCACTATGCTCCTGGCACTGAGGTTTACTTTTACTGTGCTAGCTCAAAGAGTGTTTGTATGCATGGGCTAAATACACTTATTTATCCTTGTTCTCATTCATGAGAGGACTTGAGACTCAAAACCCTGAATAACCTGGTCTGACCTCATAGCTGACCCTATGTTGAGCCAGAGCTTGGACTACAGGCCTCCCTTCCAAGCTGGATTTCCCATGATCCTATGAGTATGGAGAGGCCACTAAAGACTTTAACAGTCTAATGTGTGGCGAAACCTGTTTGGGGGACAATTCCTTCATTAAGAAGTCTTCATAAGAAGACTGTGTAGCATATATGTCATTGAATAAATTAAATTTATTTTTGCTAGTAGGGTACACTTAATATGTAGGGAACTTGTATGCAGTAAAGCAAATGGTATGATTACAGTTGTAACAATGTTATTAATATCCCTGTAGTGTAAAAATGGAATTGGATGGCTAATTGTATATGTGAAATATAAATCTAAACTAGGTCTGTTGGTCCAAATATTTGACTATTCAGCTGCTGATGGTGACCGGGTACGTGATAGGTGTGTCTTCCCAGCCTTTGCATGGTTAAGAAAAGTAGCAGTTACCATTTCTCCCTAAGTCCAAGTCCTTACCTTGGCTCCAAGTGTTGAAGTCAAATTAAGAGAGGGAGTGGGGAAAGTGCTGATTGGATGACTTTGAGAGTAAGCTGGATATCAACATACCATTGTTAGCTGGGAGCACTGTTTGGTTATCCCCAAGGGTGGGTTTCATGATACACTTTAGCCAATCTAATGTCACACTGCTGCTGTCTGTGCAGGCTTACCTTCCCTCCGGACTTATCCGATTCACCATTAGCACCAGCA
>NW_010123146.1:36387-48389 GCF_000699245.1 Pterocles gutturalis
TGGAGGGGAGACTGCCTTTTCAGCTGCACCACTGAGTTGTACCTTCACAGAAGTTAGGCTCAGCTGAACATGGTCGTATGAACTCTGTAGTCTTCTCTGATATGCTTCCTACTCGGGGCTCTCTTCTGTGAAAGAGGACAGAATGTTTTCTCCTTAATACTTTGCAAAAACACAAACTGCCACAATCTGCCATGCTGTACTTCTGTATTTGGAAATGTTGCAAATGATCATGTAAATCTGTTGGCTTGAGGGAAGGTGGGACCTCACCTGGTGCCCCCATTTTACCCAAAAGCCAGGCTTTAGGCCTGGTGCCCTGGTGGGATGCCAAATAATAGCAAAGAATGGTTCTAGTCCATTGACCTCTAGGTTATTGGCCCCGCATGTTTCTTCTGCACCAAATTCTATTGTGCATTTAAGAATCCAGCAGGATTTTTTTTCCAATGACATTCCCCTTCTACCATATCAAGGCAAGTGCCACAGGATAAAAGCAGCGTTAGGGTCTTTGTATTCCTTCAGTATTCCTGGAAAATAATGTTTTTTTCTTTTTCCCCAAGATGCTGAAACCTCTGTGTAAATTAAAAATCTGATTATGCAAACTCTGAATTATTATCAGTTCCTACTGAAGAAAATTGTAGACAAAGGAAAATTGACCTTCCTGTTCATTTTTTCTGCATAACCCATGCACGTCAAAATTTGGAATAATTGAAAACAAAATAATTTGCCAAATAGGATTGCTTTTCATTAATCTTCCACCTTAAGAAATAACAATTTTGAACCAAAATTATTGTATCTTACATTTTTATATTTTCAAAATGAAATATTTAGGGTTTTCATTTAAGATCCGTTTTTTTTTCCATTTATTTTCTGGAGAAAATTGAATTCTGAAATCAAAATTCAATTATTTAAAATTAAGCTAATTACGTTGAACCAAAATTAAGATGAAGGGGACAGACACTCAGTTGAAAATTTTCTACTTTTGAGGAAATATTTCAGTATTTTAGACCTTTTACTGATCTGAAAAAATAATTTCATACAGAGCTTTTCACAGGAGTTCACAGAAGAAGAATCTTTCATGTTTTAGACTTCTTTTAAAACCTAAACCCAAATGTATTTTTAGATGACTGCATAGCCATGATAAAGGTAAGCTCATTGTCTACTGCAATACTGAACCATGCCAGAATCTTGGTTCTGGACACTTTATTACTAAGTTAGATCTTTTAGAGACTAGTAATTTTGACCAGTGTTGTACAAAAATGCACAGCAGCAGTGTCTGCTCCAAAAAAGTCTATCTTGTCCGTTTAGGTTAGCAAGAACACATGGCAAGGCACAGGGAGGGAGAGGGGAAAAATGATGTGTCAAAATCTCAGGGCTGTGAGCAAGAGCCACAGACAGAACCAGAATCTAAACATTAGTCTAGGGATGTAACCAAGCAGGTCTGTCTGAGTAATTGCACGACTTGAAGTGGGGCGGGGGGAGCAGATCTGCTCTTTCCCACAGGCTTTACACTGCATGTTTTAGCTCTTCTGTCACTTACGTGGAGAATTCTCTCTTGCTTGCATCACTTTCTTTGTGCTTTTTTTAGTGCAGACTGTCTTTCGAATCCTATAGTGTGGTAGGTTTTTGGGGGGAGGGATATGTGTGTTTGCTTTCCTTGGGAAATGATGTCTTTTTACAAATAGCTGATTACTTTTTTTTTCATTTAATTTCTCTTACAGTTTGCCAGTTTGCTTCATTCTGTATTGGTTACTTTTTTTTTTCCTTTTTATTTTTAATTCTCCCCCCTCCCCCCTCTTTATGACATAATTTATAGCTTCTACTGGGCCAGAATAATCCCTGATAACTTTTACAAGGTTGTACGAAAGACGGGGTGCATCCCAAAGGCTTCACAGTTTGGACAGGGGCTTTCCAAAGGCAAGAGATCAGAGTGGTCCAAATAGCAAACTTTGAAGCCAAATACTGATCTTACATCAGTGTGGAGGCTCAGCAGTTGTATCCAACCAGGCACAAGGAAAAGAAAGAACTGCACTAGAGGCACACCTTGTGCTGAATAGGGTGCTTAGAGGTTGCCTAGAGGCTGTTTGCCCAGAGAGAAGAGGTTGCATAATGGGGATCAATCTCTGGACAAGTCTGAAATAAAACCTGGAAAGAAAACCTATCCTTCATAATATGAAGGGCTTTGATAATGCTTTTAGGACTGCAATAATGTATTGCTACTCCTTCTTGCTTTACTGACATGAAAGGGACAGAAATTTGAAGATCATTTCCTGAACATCCAGAGAAAGATAAAAACCATTTCTAGCTGTTTTTGTAAACAACATCATCCACTTAGTTTATTTGTTTATTTTATATTGTTTGTGGACATTACTACTAGGTTGCTTTCTTTTTCTGTTGAAGTTTTCCAGAGATCTTCACAATAGGCTCACAATTTTAAAGAAATTTGTGGAAACAATGACATTTGTGTATATATATATATATATATATTTTAATCTCACAAGAGTTCACAGACATTGTGGGCTCAAGTTAAAATAATCAGCTCAGCCACACTCACAGTCAAACTGTAAAATTGCACTTGTAGGTATTGCTAGAAAATCAGATTCATTTGTAGGTGACCCAGGTTCACAAACGGCTGTGGTTATTAGCAGCACGGCTTGTGTATGTCCAACTGTTCCCCTGCAGAAAGTCTTAGAATGGTTCTAGAACCTGTCATCAAAAATTTGTCCTATTATTGCAAAGGTTGAACTTGTCCCATGTAGAATAGTACTTAAATCACAGTCAGTAGTCCCAAGCTCCTTATTTTCTTTAGAGACAGATTTGACCAAAACATTAGCAACCAGCATGGCTTTTTCCTTTGCTTAACCACGGGTACAAATCTCAGGTTTTTAACTGCTGCTAATCTGTTGTTGAATACCACTGAGGAGAAAAAGTTGCTGCACAATGATTTCCAAATAGTTCTTTAAAATTAGAAAGCAACATGTTTATTGGGAAGTGTACAAAGTTCTTCTTGTCTGGTATTAAATTTGAAAGTTTTGCATTAGAAATAGTTTGTGGAGCATTAGGTTGTCTGTACTCTCTAGAGTCAGAAATTGTTACTTTCAGGGACTGACAGCACAGTCATGGTTTTGTGAGGGAACACTGAACTACTGGGCTTGGCAATGTTTTCTGGGTTTTGTTTTTTTCAAATCTTCGCAATAATTTGATAATGCAATATGTTCTGGAATGTTTACACATACAAGTAGCTGTGGAATCTTAATAAAAGTAGGCTGCTGGGAGGGCTTTTTCTTGTTTTCAAGAAAGCTGTTGATAGCTCTTGAGTTTACAAAGATTTGTGCATGTAAATTGACCTGCTGAAGCAGAGATGGGTATTTATAAGACAAAAATCTGTATTACTAGCATTGAAGAAACTTTTTCTTCCTAAAGCCTTATTGAAGAGCCAAATTATTTTTATGTATTCCTAATCATTTATATATGATTTTTATCCCTAACTAGAGAACTATTTGTACCTTTGGTATGCTGGCATTAGTTGTTAAAATCAGAAATGTAAGTATGCAGGACCTGACGTGAGTATTCACCTCAGTGATTCCTACTGATGTTAATAGAATAACAGCAAACTTCTTTAGGAGCCAGACCTTCAGTCTGGAGAAGCCAGGATATGTGTTCCCTGACAGGTCTTGGAAGGTTCTGTCTCTTGATGACGTGAGCATTCATACAGAGTTGCATGTGCTCTCTCCATCAGTACAGCAGGATCTGGTTGCGGTCAAGATCTCTCTACAAAACTACAGTAATTATCTGCAGTGTCAGTAAGATAATGCAATGTGCTGAGCACTGCTGCTGAGAGAAGAGGGTGCTGAGCATGTTGCTGGAACTATCCATAGCTGGCTGCTGAATGCAGGAAAGAAAAATGGATATTCTTTTTAAAAAAAGGCCTGAAACTTCTGATATGATGTAGAATGTTAAACATTGTTTAGGGATATTAATGTTGAATAAACTTTGGACACATAGCTGAGGTATTAATGTTGGAAGCCTTTGGGAAGTTGATGTGTTATACTGATACCTGCAGGTTTAAGATGCATCTGCACAGTTAACTTTTTTCTGTGTTCTTACACAAATGTTGAATCAGTGCCTTTGAAAACTAATGAGGAGAGTATGTCTTTTTTGGCTGGCTGATTCAGAACAAAGTAGTTCAGAGGCACAATGAAAAGCAGTCACTGTTTTGTCTTATCACTTTTGTGCCAGATGTTCACTTACACAATGCAAATGGTGACTGTATAAGACTATGCAGTCTTCTGTGGAGAATGGTGTGGAACGGTATGAAGGGTTTCTGACAAGTGTTTGTGGTTAAGTGTTAACTTGGAGCTCAGTTGTACATTCCATTTTGCTTATGCCACTTTTTTTTTTTTACAAAAAGTTTCTAAAGTAATTAGAACACATTTTGTTTCAGAAATATTAATTGTACAGCCCTGATTACTACAGACTGTTTGGGAGGTACTCAGGAATTCCGTCTAGGATTTGTGGAACTTGATGGTAGAACAAAACCATACAGCTAAATGTCAGGTATTAGTATAAAGTAAGACCTTTGATTACCTGATTACTGAAAACTGCTTTAATGACTGTGCTTTGCCACATACATTTCTCGTGCTTTCCTTAGCAAAGGGAAATACCTACAACTCTGAAAATGCCATCGTTTGCTGCATAGTTGTTTTCCAGCAGAAATCTCCTGTGTTTCATTGCAGCTTTCCTCTTCAGCAGGCATTGCTGAAATTGATCAAAGAATTGTAAACGTGTCTTATATGAATGATAACAAGGCAAGCGTATTGGTGGTAAAAATGTATTTTCTGTTTGGGTTTGGGTTTTTGATTTTGTGGGTTTATTTTAAGAATATTACAACTGGAAAATATTGAAGTGTGGAATATCTCAGTTATGGCAGAAATGAATGGCATGTTGAGTGAGCGATGCAGCTGGAAGTGCAAAACAGCTGTAATGCAATTTATTTGGCTTTTGTTACTTGCACTCATCAGGAAAATGTAAAATGTCTATTATGTATGACAAATGTGCTGGTGAATGCAGGCTTGGAAACATAACTTTTCATTACTATTGGGAATACTATACTTGCTTTGATGGAGAATATTTGCCAAGAGCATGATGAGAATTGCTGTGTCATTTAATAGATGCTTAAAAGATGCAGTGGGATAGGATGGGATGTGAGGGAACTCTGTTAGGGATGTGGTTACTCAGCCCCGGTGATGCTAGACTGCTAATATCATCTGTCCCTTTATCTTCTGATTGTCTTACTTGCAAGATTTCTGTTTACATAGTTTTAGAATCCGCAGTGCTTGAATGTGCAGGATGCTGTAGCTATAATAGATTTTTACAATATGGATGGGAAAATTATCCATGTACCATTAGTCAGCTGACTTCAGAGCATCATAAAAACTGATTGTTATTTTTTCCAGTGTAGATGGTAGTAGAACTCTTATGGTACATTTGATACATATTTACCAACTGGTATGCCTAAATCAATGACAGCATTTTCTGATTATATGCATCCCTTCTGCAGGCTGTATGTGACAAGGCATAGGATGTTTGAATAACTGGTGAGACATATATGCAGGGGGTATTTATTAACTTTTGTATGTAAAACTCTGAAGCTTGGTACTGGATTTGTTTTAACTATGGTGCTAGAATCATTGCTTATTCTTATTTACTGTACATCCTGTGTGTATGACAGTTACCTGTGCTTTTTCTAATAGCATCTGATAAACTATCCCGAAGAGACAGCCTCTGGTCATGAGTGCAAATCCTAACATCAAGGCTGCAGAACCAACATTCTGAATCCCTAAGATATCCTCTCTTTTTCTTTACCTGAATATCTAACATTTATTGGCTTTGTAGGAGGGAATTGTCTCTCTCACTGCAATTCCAGAATACTATTTGAATATTGGTTTCAGTTTAAAAGGGAAGAGGAACGTTAGAAGGAAGGAGGGCATTTGTTGAAGTGGAAGTAATAGTCTGTAAAGATGACTGGCAAATTACTGAAAGAATGGCATGCAGAGATCAACACTAATAAATAAATGACTTAATGAAAGATATAATTAAGCAAGATTAAAGGGATAAAATATCTAATGTGAAGGACTGGTGGTTTCTTTTATCCATGCTGGCAATAATAAAAAATTTTTCATGGGAAGTTTCAGTCAAATTTAGACATTAACAAATAGTGCTGTTCTTTCAGTAGAATTTGCTAGGTACAGAGAACAAATCAGATTATTACTGTAAGACTAGAGGTCTGGTAATATGTAAATCAGGTGATGTAAATTCTGGTTGATTTTAAATTAAGATGCTGTAAATGTTAGAATTCTCCAGTGTGAAGAATGAGCGAATAAACTCAACAATTGCTTGTGGTTGGCAAACCTTCTCTCTGTTACCTAAGTGGTTAATGGGTAGACCAAAACTGATATGGCCAATCAACTTGCACAACAAATATTCTTCCTTGGAGCAGCAACGCCAGGTGCAGGAGAAAATGGGGCTTCTTTTCCTGCTGTGGCTGTTTGGTAATGAATGACCACAGACATATACGAAACTCAGATACAAAACTGATATCGGGCCTGTTGCTCTCCTGCTATGGTATTTCAGTGGTAGAAACGCCGTCTCCTTAAGGTATTTGAGAATAATTTTGGAACCATGTGTTTAGCTTGCTATCTCGGTATCCCACTGTTTTTGCTGTGGCACTTTGTTACCCAGTTATGAGGATGGACTTTCTGGTAATTTTTGTTTGAGTCAAATAAATAAGTTCTGGAAAAGAGCAGCCCTTTCCGGCTTGTTGCATCTGACCTTTGAGAAGTTGAAGTTCCAATTTCCTGATCCAGCTGGTTGAGGAAATCTTTCTAATAGAGTAAATCTCTACAGATGCAAACAGTTCATTAATAATTCAAATTGTCTGAATTAAGACAGTCATTCCATTCTTTATTCAGTGTTTGAATTAGCGTAATCTTATTTCCTTTATTTCCTGTACTGCCTTTACTAAATTTTATTTTGATATAACATATGATAAGGCCATGCTATGAAATAACATGTTGTAACGGGTTCTATTGAATGACTTGGGTCATCATATTTTAGACAGTGAAGACTAGTAAGTATATGAAAATAAATCTTTACATATAAAACCCAGAAATGCTTACATAAGCTTGTGGTATTTGCCATCAGGTATTTGCAGTCAAATCTCAGTGTGATCATCATTGTGGTTGAGCAGTAATTTGTGTAAGAAACTTCACGACTTAACTAGGTCTTCTATTTAGTATTTTCTGTATATCTAGTTTTACGTATTTTGAGCACTTCTTAAATATTAGCTGTTCAGGCATTTAGTTTTAAAACTGTACATGGTGTTTTGTCTTAAAAATGAGCTAAAGTTGTTGTTACAGTTGGTCTTTCCTTAGTTCTATAAAGAAATAGTTTTGTATGAGAAAGATAAGAGCACACCACTCAGTTCACTATTAAGATATAGATGTGTAACTCCCATGTGACAAACATATCTAGATTTCCTTATGGTTTAGGAAAAAAACACCCCAAACCCCCAGAAAACAAAAAGCATGTTGGTAACAGAACCAGTGATATGCAGAACAGGAATTTTTGTTCTGAATTTTAAAAGGATGTAATTATATAATACAAGCTTCATTACTTGACTGGTTCCATCCTTCCTAGAAAACAAGAAGACGTGATCTTAGCCTTTTAGTCAGAGTCTTAGCATGGCAAATAAACTGATGAATGTGCCTGAGCAGGATTTGAGCTTTTTTGTAATAGTTTCTAGAGGCTTATTGATCATCTTGTGTTGAAATGTGGATACTGTACTTGGTTGTCTGTCATTCAAATGTTTCATGGACTGTTCCAAAACTAATTTGAAGAAATTGTGTCATGTTTATGATTCATGTTCACTTGCCAGTGTATCCTTTTTATTAACTCTGAAATACATTGATTTTTTAAATTCAGCACAGTATGTGGAACTAAAGCTATGGAAGCAAGTGAACACGATTGCCTACAAGTCTAACCTTTATTAAAAAGAAAATGGTAACAGAAAGAGGCATAAATTTGCAACCGATATTGCTTCAAATTCTAAATTTGCTGTTTGCAATTTAACAACCCTTTCACCACTAGGTTTTTCAAAGTTAATCTTGCACTTCCATTTTGTGCACCAAAGGTGTCCTCTCCCTCACCTCTCTCCTCAAACTGAAATGGCCCCATCTGGTAGAGAGTCATTAAGAATGCTAAATTACAAAAAGAAGTAGATGATCATATTCATTTGTCTAAAAATATTTAAAGAAGGTGTTTCTGGCCAATGGGAACAATATGGAATTGAGTGGTATCACTTAAACTTTATGGGAAAGTAATGATGGTTTGTTTGGGGTTTTTTTCCACTCTCAATGTCCATATAAGAAATTAGATGTTTAGAAAGCCAATTCATGCCAAAGCTACTATACGGAACTTAGTGTGTCAGAAACACTGGTTAGCCCACCCTGAACAAGTCTGGACTCCTACACTACAAGAAAGAGCAGAGCCCTGCAGAGTGAGGCTGATGAAGATGAACCTCCACCTCAAGTGGAGATGAAGGACCCTATTGTTCAATCAAGACGAAAAGCTCTTAAATATGTATTTGGGTTCCTGATTGGCTTTTGGCCATACTTGCTTGATCAGTATGTTGCCAATAACCTTTGTGAGCGAGAACTGGTCTCCCCAGAAAACTGGGGATCTGAACAAGTTTGCATATTTATGTAAATACGTAAAAAGGTGAGTGTCAGGAGGATGGAGCCAGGCTCTTCTCTGTGACATCCAGTGATAGGAGAAGGGGCAGTGGGTACAAGCTGGAACATAGGAGGTTCCACTGGAATAGGAGAAAAAACTTTCTGTTGAGGGTGACAGAGCACTGGAACAGGCTGCCCAGAGAGGGTGTGGAGTCTCCTTCTCTGGAGACATTCAAAGCCCGCCTGGATGCGTTCCTGTGTGATCTGATCTAGGTGTCCTGCTCCGGCAGGGGGATTGGACTAGATGATCTTTCGAGGTCCCTTCCAATCTCTAACATTCTGTGTGATTCTGTGTGTGTGTGATTTTTCTTCTGGTAGTAAAAGTGTAAATGCACCCGGCCACTTCAGTTGTTTCCCTCATAACCATTTATTTGAAACAGAGGTAATATCTGTCTCTTGTTTAGTTTCTTGGGTTTGAAAAAAGTATTTTCTTTGGGAGGGGGGGAGAATTGTTTGTTTTAAAGTATTCATCCTTCTAATAGACGGGAAATGTAATACTCTGCTTTGGTGTTGGCTTTGGTTGCACTTTCTTTGAGTTGTACAAAATTGAAAGTAAAGTAACAGTATAGCATGGAACCCACAGACCAGCCCCCTGGCACAGCTGCAGTATTTATAAATACTATTTCTGCAAACATTAGGGACACAGCACTATGAGTGACCAGGCATTATGGCTTCTCTTCATGAGACAACAATTGTTAGATTATGTGAACATGAACACGGAAGTATTTCCACACCTACTTGTCCCCACTGATGGCGGCAAAAGCACTTTGAATGCTTTTGAGGGAGGTCAGATTTATTGGTGGGTAGCAAGAAAGGACAGTGGTTTTAGTGATCTAATGTTTTAGAGAATGGGGGAGGTAAAGTGGAAGAACACAGACATGGGAGAGATCTTACAAGCAGCCAAAACACTTCTGTTAATTATATTGCTTTTCTTATTTTTTTAAAAAGGTGTAAGGAACTGGGAAAGAATGAATGATGAATGGTCGCCTAGACTGCAGTATGAAAGAAATTGATAAAATGCTTTTGATATAATTTGACTTTTAAAAAAGACTTTCTTACATCATCATCATCTGGCAAATAAGATATGCTTTAGAACAAAACATAGGTGAGATACCAGTGTGACAGCACGTCTAATTCACAGTCACAGAAATTTCCAGAAGGTATCAGAATCACGTTCTCTATTTCTGCAAGAAGAGACGGTGGTGCAAAAAGGCATCACATATTATAGGTGCCTGGAACGCCCAGAGTATAATGTTATTCAGCGCATTTTCTAACTACTGAGTAAACGCATGTATAGAAGAAAATGTTACATAAACCTCTAGATTGACAAGATTACTTAATTCACTCAGTACTTGTCAGGAGGATGTATTATAGCCCCTTACCATCTCCACAGCATGTCCACTACAAGGACTATCTAATGAATTCTTTCATCATTTGTTATGTACCACGTGAGGTTGACTGGGTCAAGTTAGTGTATATCATGCAAATGGAGTGTAGAAAAGGACACCACCAACAGAAAATCACTCCGTCACTGAGGGAATCCTCAAGACACTGTCACGGATAAGGTTAAACTGCATGTGATTTCCAGACCTTTTTTCTCATAGTCTTCTAAGATGTAGTGTTTCATTAGTCTGCAAGTTACTCTTCTGTGATAAAAATAATGGGAGCATGATATGAGGTATTGTCTTTTTTAAAAAAATGTTAACTGACTTGTATATGTTTTTCCTGTTTATAAAGTTGGATCTACAAATATGATGGCTATTAATGTAACTTAGAGTCAAACTTATTTGAAAAAATCCTCATTTACAAAAATAATTTAAAACAAACTGAACTATCTTTTAAAGACTTCCTCTATTTCTGACCACTCTTCTGCTGAAATTGATAATCAAGTCACCAGAGTAAAAATGAAATCTAGCCATTTCTGTCCTTAATGTGATTCTGGTCAGATTGACCAGTAAGCCTTGGATGCATATTCTTTCTTGACACTATTTTGAGGAGTACAGCCACATAGAACTTTTCCTTGTTTGTTTTTTGTTGTGTTTTTTTTCTGTTTGTTTGGTTGGTTTTGTTTGTTTTTTGTTTTGGTTTGGTTTTAAATCTAAGCTGTGCTTCTGCTTCTCTCTCCTGCAGGACTGGTTGCGTTTTCAGACAAACTCCTTCTTCTCCTTTTTGCCCCAAATAAACAGTGCTATCAGTCTGAATTTACTTGATCCGGAAGCTAACAAAAAACTTGTATGACTGCTAATAGGAAAAAAAAGAAAGCCACAGAGCCTGCAGTTACCATGCCAACACTGTTCCCTGGGGTGTAGCCACACAGAGATGGATGCTGTGAAATTAAGCTCAGTGTGATAGGTAGGGAGGTACCTTCCCATGCGGCTGTGCACTTTTTGGAGCTTTCATGTATATTATATTTTAACATTTGTATGTTTAATGTTAGGTACTAATCTGGTCTTTCTGTTGTTCCCTTCTCCTTCTGTGTGCACACTTCAGGTTCCTCTTGCGGTGCATGAGAGAACTTAGCATTTCAAAACATAGTGTATGTATGAAAAAAGGATTATAAAATGGATGTGATATGGTGAACAAAGAGTGGCTTCTGTCTCTAATTCTACCTGCCATCTAGTTGTCTCTGTAATGTTGTTGGAGTTATACTCTGCTCTCATTTACTTTGGACATGCACAGACGATTAGTGGTGGTGCTATGAGGATAAGCAAAATGTTTCACAAGAGGACCACTAGCAACTGAGACAGTGCTGCAGGACAAACTGTGTTTCTGTGCTTACATGTGATTTTTCTACATTTGCCTACAGCTGATCTTTAGGTATATGTCAAATATCAAAGACAAACTTCATTTTTCTTAATATTCTACATGTATTTACCTAATGCTGCATCCTCCTCTGGAGTCACAGCTTACTCCTCACTGCACAAGTACTCTTTCCTTAGATTGAAGAAAGGGGCACTGTTACGTATTCTCCTCTCTTCCACACTGTGTGCTTTCTGGGTTGGGTGAGATGACAAGAGATTAGGGAGTATCATTCTTAGCAAGTTTTTAAGCCAGTCACAAATCTCTAAGGCCTTCACAGACCTTGATTAGAATTCTGTGTTACAATTCTGCAGTGCTGGCCTATTTGAATGTTTTGATTCAGTGACTGCTTTGGAAACCATCTGTTAATACCTTCACAAATTTACTCCTTAGAGCAAATCCTTTTTATGAGTCAAA
>NW_010123146.1:48672-53075 GCF_000699245.1 Pterocles gutturalis
CAAAATTTAGTAGTCTGTTTAGGTTTTTCTTGGGTGATATTAAAGAAAAGAGTCTTTAACTCAATAGCAGTTTAATTTTTTAATTAAAATATTTATAAAAATATCAGAATTGCAATGTTTTTACATACTGATTTTTGCTAAAGGCATAAAGTAACAGAGTGAAATTAATGGTGACTGCACTTACATAATGTCCCAGTGAGGTTTCCTTCAACGTTAGCACATTCAGCACAGCAGCAAGTGCACTTTCTCAGTATTTATTATTAAACATTGAAGATGCAGCTAAAACATAAGATCTCAGTAAAAAAAGGTAACTAAATCTATTACTGTTAATTATATGGAATTAGGAAAGGGATTAATATGTATTGCAACAAAGTTTAAAAAGCTGGTCTGCTAGTAAATAGAAGCTTATCAAACCAAAACATGGACTGTGGTTTAGATCTACTGGGTGCAGCTGTGTATGCTGGAGACTTAGAAATTAAAGTTTAAAGATAACTAAGATACTAAAGCATTTGACTCTTTCCTGTGAACCAGTGGTTTCTTCTGGGAGTGTTCTCCTGAGATGGCAGCCAGAGCTTCATGTATTTAAGTCTTTATATTGCACCAGGCTCAGGGAAGTTGTTCTCGACATCTGCAAGCATGGTGTTAATGAGGCCTAAACTACAGAAAGGAGGGTGAGTGTAGAAAATCTAATTAGGAACTGCTGCGTAACAGCTGTTATAGTGACACATAGTACAGACATAGAAACACGACACAGATGATGGACTCTAATTTTGCATGATCTATGTGTATCTTATGTGTGATGCACATAATTGCCTTTCTTGGATATATGTCTGATACATACAGACTCGGACTGCCTCATTTGCGCAGTAGGCTATCTTCTGTGACTCCGTATGATGTATGAATTCCTTGAGCAGCTCAGGCTGGCTCCACAAAATTTGACCATGTGACTGGAGTTGTAATTCTGACTTAACAAAGACTTTCATAGTCGCAATCCTTTCCTGTAAAAAGTGTGAATTATTTAAGGTGAGGGGAAGGATCTGGAGCTGTAAGTTACTAAAACTTCCTTTTTTTGTATTTTTGTAGAATTCCATTGAACAGATTTAGGTTGTAGCCTGTAGAGATTGCATATTGATCACCTGTATAACTGTAATGAACTTCTCACTTCATTAAAACATCCATAAGCACATAACAACTTTGCAGAATTTTTCTCCTAAGTAAAGAAGTCTTTGGCTCTAATCTTATCATCTCTGGATTTCTGATGGTCTTTTAGCAACTGAATTGCAAAAATTCTGCAGCTGGTACTCAAATGAAACTTCTGTTACCCAGCGGAATGACCGCCTGACATTATTCTTGAATGCCTACTGCTACTATATTAAAAAGAACTCTGCTATTACATTTGTGACCCAGCTTGGAGGAAGCCTCTGTTTTTAAAAAAAAACTTGCATTTGGTTATATTAGCTACTGAACTGAGCAGGCTCAATGTAATAACTTTGTAAACCAATATGTATAAATTTACTTTCTGTAGCAAGTAATGCAACTTTTGCAGCTATTTCAGTGGGAAGAAGCAGGACGTGAGAGCTAGATGAGTCACGTGTACCTGAAATTAATCTGAAATTTTTAGCCCTAACTAGTGGTTAATACAAAGCTTTTAATTGTGAATCACAGGAAATCAGCTCACAGAGGATTCGTGCATTGTCAGGCAGAACACCTGGAAACATGATTTAAGTGGTAACTTTATGCACTATCTATCTACCTTCCACTACACAGGAAATGAGCTTAGTGTTCTGATGCATAAGTGAAGACATGCCTCTGAATTAAAATGCGTCAGATTGTGTGAATGCGGAAATTAACCACCTGATTGAAAGCGTGCTTCATAAATATTAACTCTAGCTGCATGGTAAAAATAGAAAGCATATTACAACATCTAGCTAATAAACAGATGCCTTCTCTTTAGCATGTGTTTCCCTTTATCCACTCCCATTTTCTTCCAGAATGTTTTCAGAGGATTGTCACTTGACTTTTCCTGTAGTGGATTCATTTATCAAGTAAAGACCAGAGCCTTGGAGTTTGCAGCTTGAACCTAGGGTGTGCTCGTGTGCTAATCTTTATGTGCTGAGCTGCTTTCAGGTTTAAATCCTGGAAGATGTACTTAAAGTGGAGACTGTATGCTACTAAATAAGCCTTGATTTGCAAGCGAAGAGTGAAGGAGAAAATCACAAAGAATGGCCTAAACAGGAGCTGGTCGCAGTTGATCATAATCCAGTGCTGGCAGTAGGGATTATAGTAAAAATGTTACCAGTCATATTAAACTGCCAATGGGTTGCTCTCATAGGAATCTCTTTGAATATTTAAAGCTAGTGCAGCAGAGTTGTGTGATTAGGACTTCCCAAGATGATAGTAAAGTCTGTTGGGTATCCCCATGCAATTCTAAAATCTAAGAATAAAATTTACCTCACTTAATTACTGCCCAGGCAAAAAAGCTGGAGTTGAACTATATATCTGAGAAAATAATTAAGACCTCTATAATGTGCTTGTAATTTCTGGTATCAGGGGGAAGTAGTTCCGAGTTTCTCCGTTACACTGGCTGACAGGTCTCGGGGCTGCTTGATTGCTTGCTTTTGCTGTTAGGAAAGCTGGTTGGCTCAGCCCTGCTAGCAGATCCTGCTAGCTATTGAAAAAACAAAAAAAACCCTGAACTGTTTGAATGTTTTATGTTGAAGTTGGTGCTGGTAATGAGGTAGCTATACTTAATGAAGCACCAAATTCTTAATACTAATTGTTTATTGTTTCTTTTTGAGTGGTGTTGTCTTAATGCCAATACTTAAAATTTCATTTTGGAAATGTTAGTTGTCAAGAGCACCTGGAAATTGTATGTAATTGTCTCTCTTTAATGCTTTTACAAGAATGCTGTTGAACATGTTTAGCTATGAAGAGTGTAGTCACAGTATTCAAGAATTAAAATAATGTTAATGCAACTTATCTTGAAAAAATTGATATACAACGGTATCAACATAATCCATTGACACACTGAGTAGAGTTGGTCCTAACATACAAGTAATTTCAGTCTGTTTGTTTTCACAGTATGTTTATATAATAAACTTATTAAACTGCAACTTTATATAACAGTCCATCAAAATATATAGCAATAGCTAAATTAAATATGAGTGACTAGAATGGAGAAAGAGAGAAGGAAAGATATAAATAAAAAATAGTGGCAGTAAAAGTAATATTAAATTTGGATGGGAGAGCTGATGAGATAAAAGGATGCAGAATAGAAGGTGGTCAATGTAAGCAGTTCACGTGCAATCACATACAGCGTCTTCATCATAAAAAGACTAACAGGTACGTAAGAGATGTTATTAGACACTCGCTGCTTTGTTTAGGGATTCTCTACTCTGAAACATTTCAACATGAATGTACACAAAGTGGAAGCCTATGCTAGTGAGCTTTTAAGGAAAAGACAACATTTGAGCTGAAAACTCAGTCCCAGGGTTTAATTTTGTTGTCTATTATTTCATAAGCTACCAAGGAGAGCTTATGCTGTGGCACTTTTCTCATTTATTTGTTTATGCATTTATGTTACCATTTTTTTGCTTATGCTTATATACTCTTGTAGGTTTTTTTTTCCTTGAAGTTTATGCTGTGCAAGTGCTTGCATGCACAAATGGGCATCCAGGCATGGAGGGGGTAGTAATAACAAATAATAATAGCATTTCACCTCTTTTGTTCTGTACTGTGATGGCAACCTGTGTTCCATTAGGACTCTGATGGCAGTGCTCTTGTCAAGATTCTTGGTTTTTGCTGCTGGATTCTGAAAGCACTTGATCAATTGATCTTGGAAACGTGCTGAGCTTTTTCCCAAAGCCTTTCAGCAGGTGAAATTTTTAATTTTGATCCTACCTGTAAATCACTAAAATAGAGGTGGAGGAATCAATAAATTATTTTTACTGAACCAGAGAATCTGGAATCTATATGTAAACAGAAATTTTCTCTTTCTGCACTATTTGTTTGTAAAACTAGGTGAATAATACAAGGATCTCAATAGGATGCTGAATGCTTCTCCTTGCAGTCAGTAAATAAAAGTATCTTTTTCTACTTTCTGGAAAACTCCCTGTAACATATGCCATGCACCTACCTAATTTTTTAACTCTTCATTTGATGTGGTATGTTTTACCAGCATTGCTTCTCCTTTCTGTGATGACTATAGTTATATAAATGGATTCTGATGGGCATTATTATTATTATAGAAGGATTCTAGACAGTCCGTAGGTTGTCTTGAATGATGTGTGTAAGTTCACTAAGTTCAAGAATTCAAATCCAGGTTCTTGTTTGGCCAGCTGTAGAATCTCCCCTAGATATGAGTCAGACTTTGTTGTCTTCCTTTGCTTTATTTTCTATTCCTG
>NW_010123146.1:53106-99839 GCF_000699245.1 Pterocles gutturalis
TGGTTTTGCTTTTAATACCAAATGTAGATTTTAATTGGTTAGGGTTTAAAACTTATATGCAATCCCTGTACACGGCACAGGAAATCTGGGTGACATAGTGGTCAAAACTTTCAGCCCTGTCTTAGTTGTATCCCCAGTCCTGCTAGGCCTCATGGAGCTGAACTGCTCTGTGCTCTAGAGGTGCTGTGCAGCGGAGACACCGATCAGCTTTGTGAGGAACGAACTCAGAGGCTTTGCCCTGATTCCAGCCTTTGCTGTAGTTGTGGCAACCCACTCTCCTGGTGTTGCAAGTGGATAAATTCCTGCAAGCCATGATTTGCTTTGATACAGTTTATTGCCATTTCAGATGGGTGCGACCACTGCGCTTTGGGGGAGTTCTTCTGTTAAGCAAAGCAGCATATGGTCTGTAAACTCAAGATATGTTTGAGATTGATGTGCGAGGGCATTGATGAGGTGAGAAATCAAAGACTAACAGAAGTTTACAAGGGAATAAGAAGCTCAAGAATTGTTAGCCTCTGGTAAATCGACTTCAGGTAAAACAGGAGAGATTATGATCACTAGAAAAAGTAGAATAATCTTTTCCTCCTCTTTTCCCTCTCTTCTGCTTTTCTTCACATCAATAAAATAAATGTTACTTCAAAGATAAAAGATAAATCTTGAAAATTTCTAAATGAGGATTTTAGAATGAAAATAATATGTGTTAAGATGAGAACAACTCTGATAAATAACAGGACTATTGCTGTTTGAATTAGGAATATGTTTCTGTGTCTAGAAATATGTGCCCCAGTGTAAGACAGCCGTTCGCAATATTGCAGTGTTACAGAACTGGGGTTTTGGGGCCTTTTTATAACACAGGATGGCACAAGTCTCAGAGTGATCATTTGGTATTATACTTGGCACGACTATATATCAAGGCACTCCAAATCTAATTGCACAAAATAGCAGACAAGTTTTGATCAGAAAATAAAAGGATATGAAGACTGGTGAACAGAACCCACATCAGAAGGAAGAGAGGAGCTCACAGCACATTTCTTTAGACTCGCAGATTATGGAATACAACTGGAGGATATTTGTAACTGTCTTCTGTGAAAGACCTGCGTATAAAGATCTGTTATCATAACATCCCCAACTGGGACATGTTTTCATGCACGACTATATTGGTTCCTTGGGAATGATAAAAGGAAAAAGCACAAAGAGTTAGTGTATGAAAAGAAAGGGTGATGTGGTAAGTAGGTAACCATATGCATTGTGTCAATGTTTCAGGGGTTTGCTTAGCCGGAGCATTTCAAATTTTAAAGTGTGACTGATTGTTTTACCATATAGGAAGACAACCTAATTATTCTCTTGTAAATCCCATTGTGGACCAGTCACTGAACTTCACATCAGTCAGTATTCTAGTGAGCAAACTTGGGGAGAAAAGTGATCCAAATAGTGTGTAATTATTCTTAAGCAGCTGCTCACAGTGGGTACACCAGCCTTGATACTTTCTTTCCCATGTAAGCATGTGAAGAATTCTTTTATTAGCATTTTTCTTGCTTATTGTTGTGGTTTCTTTCCACTACCATTTTTTGCAGATAGTTTTCAAGAGTTCGTTATGTTCCCTTATTTATTTTTAATTTTTGTTGGTCTTGCTGAAGTAGGTCAGCTTGCATCTGGAAGGGTGGGACAGGGTTGTTACCACTGTCACAAAACTGGCATTAAAGATTAAGGTCTCCAAGCCCTGCAAGGTAAAGCTGCTGACTTCTAAGGATACCAAAAAAATTCCATCTTCAATGCTTTGTGTGAGGAGGGGTACATTTCATTCTTAATTCCAGGAAATCACATAAATCTATGTTGCTGTTTTTGTAGAGGAGGAAAAAAGCACTGATTTGTAGTGTTGGAAAAAGTCAGAGCTGTAACACTGAATGACTTCCCTGGGGGCTTTCTATCAAAGACATTTTTAAAAGCATTTGAGCACTGAACTGTTCTTTGTGCCTTTTAAAAAATCCCTGGTGTGAAAACAAAGGTGATTTAGAAAGGCTTTTCTGTTGGAAAGCCTTTGATAAGACTTCATACTGATTTCACAATTTCAGGACAAACATTCTTAATCGAATGCTTACTTGCCTACAAACTAACTCATGCTTCCCCAAATGCATTCTTAGTAATAAGGAGGCGATAATGAATGTTTAGATACCTGATCTGGATCCCTGAAAAGGAGGAGTTGTGAGCAGTGTACTCTGAAAGAGATGCCTAACAGCGAGCAGTGCATTAGTTCCTTCTTGACTGTTACATAACCGTGTATTAAATTTTCCATATTTACTGCAAACTGGATTTGGTGCTTTTCTTCGTATGCTTCCTTACAAGCTTATTCCTAACTTCTAAACCAGGTTGGCTTGGACCCCTGCTGGTTCCATGTGTTACTGGTGGTTTTCTGTAGTCAAAGCCTGGAAGTTCTTGAGCTGCCCATTGCCACCTGAACTTTTGTGAACGATAAGAATATGCACAGGAACAAATGCTGTTCTTGGGCTACAAACTCGGTTTCCTAATTCAAGATCAGTTGTGTTGTTCGCTTATATTGCATGCCATGTACGGGGTTCCTCGGAGGTCCTGAGACCTCATGATGCTTGCTGGCATATTGACATGTCACTAAAAGACAGTTGTTGCTGCAAAAAGGCATAAAACCTTTGCGGACAAGACATAGATCATAATTGTTCTTGCTGCATTTGACAGATACTCATCTCCACACAAAAATACATCTTGGTGTCTATTTTTAGGATCATGTCCAAAAAAAAAGGTTTTTTGTATTGTCAGGATTGCATCTATTTTCAATAATCATATTACTTCTGTGGCAGATGTGGGGGAGAGAGATGCTGCATTTATGCCTTTGAGCTCGCTCTATTAAACAGCAATTTTCAGAGCTTGTTAACACAAACTGCATTTGAAAATGGTGGTTTTCCTTTAGTGAAAGGGGGTAAAACTTGCTTAATAACTGCGTGACATTTTAAAGAATTTTGTGATTTTTGTATGCCATGTGGCATCAGTTTACAGTACTTGGTGTCCTTTTTAAGGAATGTAAGACTAGAAGGGACCATCTGGGTTATCAAATACAGAGCCCTCACAATTGCAGGCAACAGAGAGAGAAACAGAGCTGGCGGAGAAAGGCCCACTGAGTATTTTTTTTCATGTACTCTCCTCGCCAAAGACAATAAAGATAAAGCACTTCCCAAAACCTTAAAGTAAAAAATATTTTAATTAAGAAGAAAGTGAACTGCTGTTTCAGGTTTTATCATGGCCAAGAAGAAAAGCTAGAGTGTAATGAATTGCATACAAATTGTGAGAAAAAAGAAAGCACAATTAACTGAGAACAGGATTCAGAAGACTTGAGAATTTTTGCAGTTTACTTACTGCCAACTACATTTCTGGAAGCAAAAATGAGCCACTAATTCACACAGAGACTGTGTATAAACCTCTTATCGGCCTGGAAGGGACATCAAGGCTATAGAAGAATGGCTACCCAAAGCACAGCGATCGCGCTGAGCTACAAGAAACACTTCATATTCATATTCAAGATGAATATAAACCAACAATTAAGAAAAGATAGTCTAGTAATGCAACTATTCATTGTAAACAATTTTTAGTGGGTTGATTTCAAGTTAATTAGGGGAAAACAACATGTTATGTTCAGAGAAAGAACCTGCACGTGTTACCATAACATTGGGCAGATGAGCACCATTACAGCAGCACTGAAGTTGATTTTAGTAGGAGGTTTTCAGAGCCATAAAGTTACTTAATGAGTTCAAAACAGTGAGATTCTTGTTAGTGTATTGTGAAAGACATCTCCTTTTTCAATATTTGGGAGAAAATGAACAGGTGAATGTGCACTCTATGTATTTGGAGTTTCTTAATCCACAGGGGTGCATATTATATAGAATGCATCTCCGGAAGAGATACATGCATGAGGGAATTTAGTCTTCCCCAGCCCTTTCTCCCTTGGGATCTCTGTACACAGTAGAGAGGTATATTCCTGAAAAAATTAGGTTTTTGTGTGGGTTTTTTTCACATTATCTGTGATTACTTTTAATTCTTTTCTGTTGTTTTCAGGAAGATTTTGTATCATAAAGTAAAAATACTTTACCCTTGTCTGAATGAAAGAAATCATTTAATACAATGGAGAAGGATGGACTGGCAGTATTAAACATGCCCATCTGCACCACAATAAATCCACCAGTTCTTTCCTACAGCTCTTATATGAGCAATTATAAAATAGCTTAATAGTTCTGCTAGTCAATGTTAATATGTGCAAATATATAAATTAAAGTTCATGCACTCCTACACACTCATCACTTCATATAGACAAAGTCTTAGGTGAGGAAAATCATGAGCATGGTTAGCATGGTACAGAGTAGGTTCTCTCTTGAAGACAAGTTTTCCAGTAATGCTAATTGGTTTTTTTGACATGTCTCCTAGTCCCTGCCTTCTGGCTTCATTCCTGTCAAAGTTGCTTACCACCACAGAAACAGAAGCATGTTTCACTGTTTCATCTCCCATGCACTGTGTAACCTCAGTACTGGTAGGGTTTTTTGCCTGTTACTATCTACATCTGTTTTTAAAACTGTACCATTGGAGAAAAAAATTCTGCTTAGCATTTCCAGTGCAACCACATAAAACAAGAACTCTGACAAACAATGCACGCTACTGAACACTTAAAAAATTGCTAAATAGCATTTAGTACAGAATTTCCGAGTGCTATGGTAACAGCATTGTTCTTGAGAAAGATAGACAGCAATCATGCTGGTTAAGCAAACAGTGTTTATTTCGTTGCTGAGAGCTTCTTGCGTTATTTTAATGAATATAATATTGCTTGCCTCTTTATTGTTGTTTCTTATTGTTTCATGTTGCTTTGCTATTTGCATTCAAAGGGTTATCTCTTCCTTCACATCTTCTGTCTGCAGGAGACAAGGAGTAGCTTTAAATAATCCCTTTTACAATATTTAGTAGACTGTGTTGAGTGCTAACAGTGCTTTGACTTTTATCTCCAGTATCTCAGAGTGTGATACCAGATACAAGTTGAGTTTCATCAGACTTAGATGGAACAAACATTCTTTGGATAAAAATAAAATACCCAGAAATTACTGAGAGGAACCCTCCAGCCGGCAGAACCCTTCTCAGTAGAAGATAATCAGGCTGGGATAAGTTGGCCCTAACATTTATGTTTCCCCTTGGTAAGATATAGGAAGAATTGAGAAGAATTCCTTTCTTTTAATTCTCTCTTCTGGTTGCTATAGTGTCATGTACAATTAGACGATATTAATTTTGAAAGAGTCATTCTGGGCCTCTGCAATTACACACTGGTCTCGGGTCATCTTGTAGCTGAAATGCTAGCTACTTGCCTTGCTCAGAACCTGGTGAACGAGGGTTCTGTCACCTGGGGCATTGTGACTCACGGAATGATGCCATTCCACCTCAAGGGTCTGATCTTCCTGGGGATGCATTTCTAAGAAGCCCTCAAAGATTTCAGTCTCCAAAGGTGAAGTCTACCCTACAGGAGACATAAAGCCCAGCTAAAGGCATATGAAAGAGAATTGTAGCTTTTGTGTAGCAGCAGGTAGGCTGCCTGGATGAACCTGGTCTTTCCCTTAATCTCTAGGTTTTTGGAACGGATGCTTGTTGATCTGTTTGTAATGTATTGCCATGACAATTCATTGGAGGATTCCAATCTGGGTTTTTACAGTAAATAATACATTAATATGCTGAATGCTTCCAAATGGATGTTTGGGGTGTATGTATTCATTTATTTGTTTTGTCAGTAAATTATTTTGGTGGGTGGACAAATCGATGTAAAGTTGAGTAGACAGCGCACAACCTTAATGATAAATAGTTATGGCTACTGTGAGCTACTCTTGGTACGAGCTTTCTCTGTGAGCTGAGTATAGCATCTATCTTTCATGTACTTTGCATTTGTACTGATGTAATGATTCTGAACTTAGAATCAATAAGCTGAGAGAATTAGTCATTATATATGAGTATTGTGTCCTTTCCCAGGGAATTTAATCAGTAACACCATACGCAATTCATTTGAACAAATCTAAGCAGCTTACAACAGGACCAGGAGCAAGCATATATTCATAACAATCAGGCAGCACCTATATTAACTGTTCAGATTAAAATTATAATTTGAATTAAAATTGAAGTGAGGCCCATTTGCCTTTAACCACTTTCTTGGAAATAATCACTGCTGAAGTACATATTGAGCCATTTCATTAACCTTTAAAAGAATGCCTCTAAGTGTTGCTCCTTGGCTGAGATGTTAATATGCCAGTCATGCTGATGACCTGCTCACCAAAGCTGAATTACCGGCTGCATTTGCATGGATCCACAGATGAAGAGTGCTATTTTAGAGCTGAGTGTTGTTCTCAAACCACAACTATAGATAATTATTTGAGTGATAATACCACAAACATTAATTATGTTGATGAAAATGCGTCAGTTTTTAAGGTGATGAGTATGAAATACATCTTTTTATATGTGTGATGGGAGAGCTTATACAATGAATAATAATTTGTCCATCAAAGACACCAAGATAGACAGTTACTGCACTCCTAAAAGCTTATGGTGTGAAGCGGTGAGACACAGGGCAAGAAATTAAGTGATCTCAGTGGGGAAAGTTGCTTGACTAGCATTACACAGCTGATTTTTACCTCAAAGAATAAAATTGTCTATTTTCAGAGGGCAGCTAGCGTCCTGCTAAGCTACCTGGCTGTAGGTTCGCTAGCGCATTGGGCTCCTGATCAGCGAGGTGCCTCCTTAACAAGCTGTGCCTAAATTCCAGGTATAACACAGTACGGAACTCAAGCAGGTAAGTCGTCTTGGACCAGGGAAATTGGGCAGTGGATGAGGAGGTGCACACAGAGATCCAAGAGCTTGCCTAGGGGCAGGTGTCAGGTGCCGGAGCATGAATGCACTTTGCTTTGTGTCTCTGCCCCAGCTCACGCTGCTCAGCAGTTTCTGGATCACCCTGTCCCAGCTGCTTCTGTTGTACAGTAGCAAGGAGGCAAAGGCAGGGCAGCTTTTGAATTGGGGCCACGGATGATACAGAGATGTCAGAAATGCTGAAGCACATTTAGAAAGCTTATGAATCAGTGCTTTGTCCTTTATTGGCTGCCATAACCTGGTCATTACTCTGGTCATCAAGTTTATCATCCTGATAGAATTTTTAAAAAGTAATTATTTAGAATTACAGTGTTAGTCTGTTCTGGAGGTCACCCTTTAGTCCTGGCCTGACAGTTCAGTTAGTTTTTAATTCCATCATTACCACTGTCTCTTTGAGACGAAAGCTACTGGCAAGAGATGCATCTCTGGTTCATTCCTGTAATATTTCTCTTTAATTTAGCGTGTCTTGAAAGTAGGGTTTCAAATCTAAAAGTAGGTAAAAACGCTACCTTGAAAGTAGTCATATGCTGTATAACTACAAATGAGTAAAACCAAGATGTATTAGTAGAACTTACGTATCTGTGTGCATTAAAACTGTGAAATAGAAAATGTTAGAAGAGAAAACAGGGCACATTGTAAGATTTGGGTTTCCTGCTGTGTGAATCTTTTGTTGGTGATGATATTTTTTGTTTAAGTGTACCTACCCTGTTCCTGGTTTGGAAATTTCCATGAAGAAGCAGTATACAGTTATACTCCCTCAAATAAGAAATAGAAATTATTTAAAGGATTTTTTTCTAAGGGAAAGAAAGGTGTGGTCATACACCATAGAGAAAAAGAAATGGGGACAAATATGTCCAATAGCCAGTAAATCACTAAAAACTAGGGCTAATGGGTTTGTATCATAAAACAAAATAGAAAGTTAAGTCACACATCCTACATTATGATTACGTTGAGTATTTGATAGGAACATTGCCTAGATTATTAATTTATAAATAAGATTCAATAAAATTCAATAATTCATTGAATTAAAGCATAAAGTCTGTCCGAGCCTCACCATGTGAAATTGAAATTACAGTAGTTAAAATCAGCTTGCAGCCTCCTCATATGAGGCACAATATCAAATAATTATCCTGGACTGTTTTCCCTGCAGTTGCTAGAGTTACAGCTGATGACTGCTACTGTATGTTGTGCTTCCTGGGAAGTCTCAAGTGTGTTGTTTCAGACAGAGACCAGCTCACTTCTAGGTAACTGGAGAGGTCAGACTGAGGGTATTCAGAATACAAATGTATTTTGTTTTTAAGAATTGGTGTGGATGCTGATGACAGTGATAGTTGGATACGTGTGGGTTTGCATGACTACTCAGTGCCTGTCTGGGAAACACGCTGCAGTCTGTAGTTTGTGAGTTAGCTTGTAAGGGAACACAATTTTTACATATCATAAAAATTACTTAATGGTGATAGTGTTCTGTTAATTCTTCTGATGATAGCCTTTTTAACATTGAGCATTGTGTATTTTGTAAAAGCAACCAAAGATGTAGTTAGAGGAGAACTAACTGAAGCTCTCTTCTCTTTACATGGTAATTTGGAGAGATGACTGAATTTAAAAAAAAAAAAGTCCACAGAAATACCAAACAACCAAGATATCAGTACAGCTAGTAACCAAAGTGTGCATGGTTTGTTGATTATTCTGGTTATCCCAGATATATAATCCCAGAGATTATTCTCTTTTGAAAAAATGCAGTTTTTCTAGTAATTATTTAAAGCATTTCAACACTGAAAGGTTATGTTCACACAGCAAGCTGACACAGTGTGATCAGTGGCATTCTAAGCTTTCACAATTTAAAATGTGCCATCACTCTGCCCTCCAAATAAAGCCAGAAGTTGGTATGTTTGTAGTTCTTTGAGCCAAATGTATGCATGCAAAAGTCATCTGTTTTCAGATGTCCCATTCCGGTCAGGAGTATGTCCAGAATGGTAAACACGATGTCCAGTCTTTGGACCAGTATACTTTAAAATCTGCCTCTGAGGTCTGCTGGTGTCAGCAAGGGTCCATGTGAATATTGCTGCAGTGATGGGGTTTAAGAAAGGGTGGTTCTGCACAGTGGAACAGAATCACTAAGTTTATTTACAAGGCCCTCCGTAGACTTTTTAGGGACAACTTTTTATTTCTCTTTGTGGTACTGCATATTACAGCCTAGGTTTTTATAGGTGAATTCTTAATTCAGGTTCATGTGAGTCATCCCTATCCATTTAGACTTCAGAACCCCACTGGAGTAAGGATCGAGTCATTCACCTCAGTGCTTCCTTGCGTTTGGGCTTGCAGGTGATGTGTACAAGCCGTCTAAAGTCAATTCTGTCCGACTTCTCTGCATGTTACTCTGTTAGCATTTCTAACGTTGTTTTTAACATGCCTTTTTTCTGAAGTGCAATCAAATTAAGGAAGAAAAGGTCAATAATAGGAGATCTCCCTTGGAGGAGTTTGTGACATCGGATACCTGTATCCAAGTCCCTTGTGTCCTGGTGACAGGCGCTGGCATTCAGCTGCTTTGGTATTAACTTAATTTGCAAGCAGCATCACCTTTTGCATGTAGTAATAAAAGGCAAAGTGAGCATTTTGCATTCAGTATTATTGAAGTCCTTTACTCTGACATTTATTAAAAATATAGCACTGGTACTGATGAGTAGTAATCTGTGTTTTCAAGCATTTTGTTTGAAGCCTATACCAAGATTAGAAAAAAAGGTCGTGGAGTTGCTTAGGAGGTACGTGTGTGGGTAGGAGTTCAGGGAAAAAACTTTTCTGTTATTTCAACTTCCCAAATATTCTACTGAGTGCAACATAGTAGACAAGTGTTTTGGGCTGAACACTGTTCTACAAGATAATCGGTGTCTGTGCTGTTAGAGTAATGCACAGTTTGAGGTTCCTGATCTTTTTTTTCCTCTACCATGTCAAGTTTTGATTCAAGTACTTTTTTCACACAGTTGTTGCCACAGCTAGATGATGAGAGTTTCTTCAGAGACTGACACTGATTGTAGCTGACTGGAGAGTTAGTGTTCATGACAGCATCCTTGAAAAGCCACAGCTACGCTCTGAGAACAGTTTAGGCCTGGCTGAATTACTTGTTACAAATCAGTTGTGTAGTTTTGTGGGTATGAGCCACGGTAGGTGGACTCAGTGAAGAACTTTCAAAAGTGGGTCCTAACTTAACTACTTCACAGCTTCCAGTCTGTACTTGTTATAGAAATGTAATGTAGATGATCTTTAAGGTCCCTTCCAGCCTTCACCATTCTACGATTCTATGTTATATAACTATAGCAAGTAGCTGTAATGTAGCTGGGGAATGTAAATAGCTCACTAGAGGCCCAAGACAGGGAACAGCCAATACGCATTTGCCTGTAGACATCAATGGTGATTACAAAAGCTGTTGTTTCCTCTAAACTTGTTTGTCAGAGTTCTTGCAGCTGAAAAGAGGGACGAATGTGGTAAAACAAGGCAGCTATTTGGCTTCCCAGAAATTCACAAACATAGAATTAGGGCTTCTTGTTGTTGTTGTTGTTCTGCTCTGTTTGTTTTCAGATAATGTTGCAGCACAGAAAATCCTGGGATATAGGAAAAGAATGATCAGTAAACCTGCATTTAAATAACAGCTGACTTCAAAGAGTGTCTTTCATACTGGAGAAATGTGTTTTGAACTTAAATGAATTTGCTTTGAATTTACTTAGCTTGCATGCTACCTTCCTTTCTTCTGTCAGTTCCTTGTAAGTTCATTGACATATGTATCAACTGTGTATTTAAAAACATAGTGTAATGGTGACATAACTAATATGCCCCGCAGCATGTGAAGGAGCCTTGACAGGTTTATTCTGTGGTTTACCAACAATAGCTTTAGGAGATTAGGCTGGAGCTCTCTAACTGACCTATATGAGTTGTCTACTTAATTTCTCATAATGCTGAAAATCCAGTTGTGTTACCAGCTGAGTGAGCAGCAAAGTCTTACTGTCTTCACTGCTTACCAGTTGGGCTCCTTGTCTTTGTGCAAACAGTCATAATTCTCAATTAGTTTCAGGATAATAACTTCAGAGAGTAATTTTGATCTCAGTTGCAAAATTACCTCTTTAAATGCATAAGACAGTCTGAGATACAAAGGAAAAATTATTCCTTAAGAAAAATGGAACATAGAACAAAAAAAAAAACCAAACCAAAACAAAAAAAAACACAGAACACAAAACTTTTTCATTTTAGTATGAGTTTTTTGTCTTTGGAAGGATGAAATGGCTTAATCCTGCATGTACCAGCCCTATGGCTTTTGCCCTGTAGTACTTCCCATCAAAACAGATGAGTAATCCTGTCACCCGGAGTGAACAGTGTAACCAGCTGCTGGTACCTGCTTTCAGTGTCCTGTGTGTGCATAGTGATCTCAGCCCAGCAGCTTCACAACAGTTACTACAAAACGCATCAGCAGTACTTGAGAACTTTGTGGTTTTGGCTGTAGGGCTCAAGAGTGAATGAACGTGGCCAGTAAATAAATGACTTCTCTTCCTTAGAAGGTCAGTCATTTTGGGGTAATTGTGTAGCTTGTGGATTGTGCTGGTCCATGGTATCTTTGTGACAGCAGTCTCCTACTCACAGCTAAGGCAGTTACTTCTCTCAATCATATTGCAACAAAGTTGTCCTTTTGGCGTGGGAAGTTCGATATTTAATTGCATAGACACAAGTTGTTTCTTGTTACCTGTAACCAAGACGCGCCAGAATTGGAAGTTCTGCTTCCTGTGCTGCACTGTACAGCTCTATGTCAACACACAAGGCTTCTGGTCTCTTGGTTTATCAGCTTAACAACTGTCAGATTCATATACCAGATTCAGAATAAAAATTAGAGTTCCCTTTTACGAATTCCCTTCACCAGAGGTAGTCCAAAGGCTTTATTTCCTCAGTTCTGCTGATGTGTTTACTGCACAAGGAAATAATTATCTGAGATAAAAATCTACTGTACTTTGACTCCCGTTGATAGTGAAGCTCATTACACCCCCATTATAATTATTGCCCTCTTTACGTATACCTCGTTAAACACTTCAGAAACAGGCATCCAGGGGATGCTGTTTTAAGAAACTATTTAAGTGATCAGGATGAATTATGTAAGATACTAACAGTATGTTCCCTCTGCATCACTTCAAATCTTACAAAATTTGGGATGCATAATAATCAGAATTATATAAATAACATTATTCTGTCTAACAGTGCTCTGACACTTTCCCAGTATGCATTTGCTTCACTAATGCAAATTTACGTCTGGGAGTAGGCCTGTTAAAGGCAATACAGTAGTACAAGCCATGGCCAGCAAGCAAATGGCATTTCTACCTGCGATACTCAAGTAAGTGTATGTCCTGCAAAGCGTAACATAGGCAGGAGGCAGTTAGCAGCTGTGGAAGTGCAACTAACAGCTAATAAAGATCACTTAGTCCTTAAAAAAAAAAAAGACAGTTGCTGTTTCATCACTGAAGCTGTACCATTCCCAACACACACTCTCAGGTATTGGTACGTGACAACTTCAAGTTTGTAGTGGGATGAGATAACCCAAAGCCAAGGAGATGAAAACTACCAGAAATGCAGCATTGCACGACTTTCTTCTTTGACAACTGTCCTGTTACATGAAGATAATGTACATTTACTGGAATATGAATGTCATTTCATTGCTGAAGAGCTTCCCTTTCAAGATCATAGCATTCAAAAGACGAAGGACTGCTTTTCTAGTAGAGACAACTGAATTTTTTAGGAATGTATTTCTGCTCAACAAGATGACTCTTAAAAATTGAATTCAGAAGTGAATCACAGAGCAAAGTGAGTTCATTTAATGGCAGGACAAGACTACATTGGTTTGGAAGATGTAGCTAAAGCCTTTCCAGCATTGCTATTAGCAAAGATTCTACTGCAAAGATTCAAAGATTAATGCTGTACTTCTTAGCACTTTGTAAGCCTAATAATTTATACAAGTATTTTACATGTCTA
Source organism: Pterocles gutturalis (assembly GCF_000699245.1). Classification (NCBI taxonomy): domain Eukaryota; kingdom Metazoa; phylum Chordata; class Aves; order Pterocliformes; family Pteroclidae; genus Pterocles; species Pterocles gutturalis. The sequence goes on from NW_010123146.1 coordinate 66,016, forward strand.
AGGATGCACTTTGAAAATAATGGATTGCACAGCTGGTCCGGGGGCTGGAACAAACTTCACAAATCCATCAGTGCAGATCTTGTAAAATCAAAACCCCCTTTAACTTGCCATGGTAGAACTGGCTGTGGAGAAGATACTAAAACTAAACTTTGTGAAGGTAAAATTAGTTGCTTGCACTGTGAGTATTCATCAGAGATCTCATTAAAAAAAAAAAAAAAACAACCAGAAATGCCACTTTTTTTGTTTTTCTGACCATGTTTTGACCAAATTTTAATGCACTTAGTTTTTTTCCCTGGGAATAGCAGTATTTATTTGTAGTATCTTGTCTTCTTGCTAAACAATCGCAATAGTAAAGCTCACCTGGCTGAGTAAAAGCACCAGTGAGAATCTAGGATGCTTGTTTTCCATCCTAAATGTAGTACTGAGATCAAGTTTATATTGTAGATAGGCCTGGGTCTATTCCGGTTGCTTCTTGTTCTCTAAAGTTTTGTTGTTTGGATTTATATCTTCTTTTGACTTGTCTTATATTCTAGTATATGGAAAATATCATGCATGAAATACCATGCATGAAAATCTGATCTGGAAATACCACGCATTTGTGTGCACAGCTTCTGGTTATTTATTGAGTAACAGCTGTTTCAATTAAACATTTTACTTTCAGTCACAATGAAAAAAATGGTAATGGTTTGACTCGGTAGAATTTTTTAAGAGCATATTAAATATTTAAACAGGTTTTTTTCTGCTGATGGCTGAGAGGCATCTAGTGTGCATCATCTGTTGGTGATCACACAAGAACACTGCAGGGATTCCTTTTAAATATGTAAATAAACTACTCTGTCCCTCCTGTTCATTCTGGGTGGTGAAAACTTTGCTGATTTCATTGTAGTTGCAAGAGTAATTAAAAAATGGGGGTCAGAGGTGTAAAATGAGATATCTGTACACTCTCTTGATCTTTACAACTGAACTTAATAACAGACAAACCACAAACAATTACTGTATTTTTGAGGAAAATAAAAGTCCACAGAATAGCAAGGTGAACTTGGTATGCAGATTGCATACCCAAATAAAGTAGCTGCTCATTTTTCACTCAGTCACTGTTTTTTCCTTTTAAATTGTCATATTCTTTTACTGGCTTACGCTGGTCTCTGATTTAGTGTTGGAAGTGTTAGAATGTTCTGTATTTACCATAGCTCCTCTTGTTTCTTTTCTAACCATGGACCACTTTGAATAACAACAATACAATTTTTGATATTTCAGGGTGTGTTATGGATTAGGCATAATTTTGTCCATGCTACAAAAATCAGATTTACTTTATTCATGTTTTTCCACAGAAATCTAAAATCTTTTGGCTCAGAAATAAGTTTCCCCTCTCTCTACTCCCCCTGAAATGTTGTGTTCAATTTGTTCTACCAAATCCCCCCCCAACTCATGCAGAAAAACCCAGTGATGTATGTGGAGTAGGACCCTAAAACATGGAACCTGAAGGGCTGGAAGCATCCACACGTGAGCCCAGATCCTGTCTGCCAGCAGAAAATACGGGTGACTCTTCGGCAGTTTAGTGGGGAGTGCCAGAAACCTGGTTCTTATCGGGCAGTGTTAGTAGTCTTCAAAGGATGCTTTGTGACTGAACATTGTTTCCTGTGCTGTAACAGGCATCCAGAACATACCGAGCATGTTTCCCTGTTTGTCAGAATGTCTTGGAAGAGAAAGAGGAAGGATCAGCATCTTCTGTATAACCCAATGCTTAATAAAAATTGAAACAAGTTTTAGGATGAGTGGGAAACATATTGCAGTCCTTCTGTTTTGCCTTGTGAGAGCCTAGATTTTGTTCAAGAATGCTATTTTAGTGGCAAACACATTTAAAAAAAATGCTGCAGGGTGTGTCTACAAACATTTACAAGCAGAGTTGTGCAGTTAGATAGTAAGTGGGTTCTTGGTATGGGTCTTATTAGGTATAACTCACTGTTCTTCCAGAGATACCTCACGTAAGAGAATGGCATATTGCTCCCCTGTAGACAGGGAAGAATTGAAATAGGTCTGCACCACTGTTTGTAGTTTTGTAGTTCTAACGTGGCATGAGGCTTCCTAGAATAAACCTGCACAGAATTCTCTCTCTGCTTTCTCAGGAGTGGTTTTAAGACAAATCACCAAAAAGATTTTGTGGTTTTAAATATTCATGAGTATTTGAGAGATGAATAGCTATGTAATATCTGAGCAAAATTCAGCCACGCTTTATGTAAAGATGGCAGCAAATGTTCTCTTAGACAAAGTACAAACTGATCCAATGAGATTTTTTTAAAACATCATATATTGCTAGCTATCTTTTTTAATGTCTTACTCTGTAACAAGAACTGAAATATGAGATTGGTGTACTTTATTCTACCAGTGTATTACAGTGAAATGGATTTGCAAATGAATAAACAAAATACTCTTGCTTGAATTTGTTACCACATGCGAAAAGTCAAAAGTGTAGAGTGCTCTGGCTGGTTTGTGGTTTGGTTTTTTTTTTTAATAAACAGAATTTTAATAGACTTATATTTAACTGTTTGAGAAGGGCTCATCGTTTTGTTGCACATATATAAATTTAATCTTTAACATCTTGAGTTTGAATTCTTGCAGTTTTGTCAGAGAGGCTGACATGGTAAGAAGTTTTGGGGGAAAGATTCAGGATTTATGTATAAAGCTTTGAGTAATGCTGATTCCTTTATGATTATCCACCATACAATTAGATCTCTCTGAACCTGAGGAAAGAGGCCTTTGTCGGTAGAGCAGGAAATAGTGAGTTAAGGGGTCTAATCTCAGGGTTTCCGTGAAAACTTAAGAGACAAATGCTCTGTTTTTCCAATTTTCCATATGTAGAACGTGAATAAATGGACTTTAGTTTTATTTATGGGGGTAGCTGTGTTTGAATTCAGTTGAATTGTATTTTCATTTCCTTTATGAAGTATATTGAGAATTGTAGGTGAGCTTTTTTATAGAACAGGTATGTATGGGCAAGGATTTGTGTTGGATTTACTGTAGGCTAAGATAACTTTTCTTTGCCAGCTGTTAAGAACTTTAACAGTATAGAAATACCGTTTCCACTCTGGGAAAATTGATTACTTTATAATTAATTTATAATTAATATTACTTTATAGCCATATAGGACTAACCAGAAGCCTGAAGGCTTAAAGTGCTGCTTGAGAAAGTGCAGCTTTTCGTTTTACGGGGAGCCTGTGCCCCCTGACAATTTATGGACTAGGCATGGCTGTAGTCAGGCCTCTCTAGGTTTTAGATGGTGAAATATGAGTAGGAAAATTTTTTTCTCCAATTCTGTCTTAAGCACCCAAAGCTAATATTGTTCCATCTCACTAAGATTTGTTAAACAAACCATCTACAAAGATCAGATTTATTTAGCCATTATTGAATTACTCTAGCTCCTGTAAAATACGAGCCCAAAGCACAGTAAAAGGTGATTTTGTAAATAAGAGCCCATTCCATCTCTATTGTATAAACAGAGCTTAGTGTCACAGATCCATGCATTTGTATGCTGCAGTTGTCTCACTACTGTAGTACACCAAATAAGGTCTCAAAATAGAGTGTTTAGCTTTCCAGGTACTGAGTGAGATCACCAAGTGGTCTGATGAATTTTTTTTTGTCTAAATCTTGCCTGATACCAAAGCTTTTCAGAAAACTTAAAGCTGTAGGAAGTATTGTTATTCTCAGCCATTAGAGGATATGCTGTGGATTCTACTTATTACCAGTTCCTAAGGCCATAAATACGAATTGATAATTTGGAAATACAAGATTGTGTCTGGTGTACAAGAAGACAGAGTTTTGCTGATTAGGATTTTTTTTGTATGAATTCCTGAAGAAGTTACTCAAATTTATGTTTTAAAGTAATGTCTTTGCCGATTGTAACTGGCATTGGTGGTTCTGTTACTTTGCATAACCATGATTTTTTTAGAGGCATTTGTGACATTGGCCCCTCTAAAATACACCAGAAACTGTCAGTCTGCTTCTGTTTCCGCTAAAATAAAAAAAATAATTCATGAAAGTTTCTGGGGTCCAGATTTTTAGATGAGTCTTTGCACCCTACAGTGAAGTAGAACTAAATGTCCTAAATGTCTGCACATGTCATGGATCTGACTAGTCAGCTTATGTTTCCAGGCTGGTACTGGTGCACCCACATTCAAATAACAGAATGCACAAACGTTTAGAGGTATGTTCTAGAATTTGGAGTTGGACTGGTGAAGTGTTCTTGGTTTGGGTCAGGCCTGCTTGGAGCCATCAGTACAGCTGGTGTGTAGCTCAGCATAGGCACACCAACTGTCTGTTCATTGTGGGGATTTCAGTTTAGATGTGTAAAGTAAAGCATAAATCTCTTCTAGGCTTGAAAGATATGATGTATCCCATCTGCATTTATGACTCCAGACGTAAGTTTTAAGCAAGTAATATCTGTTGTGTCAAGGTGGAATCAAGGTTGCTTGCAGGAGTATAAAAGCTGGTGTTTTCTGCAATAATGAATCCAGCTTCAGTTTTCCATCCATTTTAAAAGAAAAAAGCGACAAAACTGTCATGTTTTTAATGTTTTTCAATTGGATTAAATTGTTTAGATAGATTTTTTTTTTAAATGTGTGTTTCCATACATTAACAAATAAGTTTGAAACATAATCCAATTTCATTTAGGTAGCAGAAGGTATGTGGGTATGGTTTCTGGCCTACGAATATGATCTGGGACTACCAAACTGAGATGATTTGCTTTTGGAAATGAGAATCTGTTGCCATGCCACACTTAACTGTAAAGCACCAAGCAAGTTTTATGGTCTGATCACAGACAAATTCTTATCTCTGTGACAGAAAACCTCCCATTTGGGGTGAGGAGGTGCATAGGATACCATGGCAGCATGAAGCTTAGTTTCGCTGCTAAGGTGACATAACAGGAGACCAGCTACAGCCAATCTTTTGTCAAACAAACAGGATTACTACCGCCCATTCCTTGGGGGCTGGCTGTCGTATAGGTGACAAGAGCCACCTTTGTCACTACTGATCCAACTCCAGCAGGGTGGGCGCTGTTACAGAGGGGCCGATTTGCTCCGAGTAGTCGATGGCCTTCCCAGCCCTGTTTCAGGTCCCTTAAGCTCCCAAGCTGTGGTTAATAACAGCACCCTATCTGCTTAAATGTACAGTTTTTACAGAAATTCACTGAGAGGCACCAGTGAGGTTCCAAAGACTCCTCTTGAAAATTTAGCCCAAGTGCTCAATACTTCTTTATTTTGAACAGAGACTGCATCATCATAACTCTGTTCCTTACTAAATATTCCAGGGGCTTGAGCAGGCTCTTGTGAACTTGTGGGGGTGGTTTTTTCATTTGTGTGGGTTTGTTGTTTGTTTTTTTTTTTCTGCAGACACATACTTATTTTCTGACATCACTGGTACTCGATGAGACTTCTAAAGTCACACTTAAAATTTTATTTTTTACGGGTTGCTTCAATTATTCTAGACATTGCGTTTATAATGGCTTCTTGCCTGATGGCAGCCTGTGGACATAAAAGAGACAAGCTGCAGAGTACCTAGGCAATGTTTGATTACTTTCTTTAGAAGGAAGGAGGTTAGTTTAGGGAGAAACTGGTAAATGAACATCGCAATAGCAGGTCTGCAAAAATACTTTCCTCCTTCCCTTCTCCTTCTGACAAATCCTTAATTTGAATGGGTGCTGCTTTACTCATCAGGATCAGTAATACACTGAACTCAACTTCTCATATCATAATGGATACGCATTTTTTACTAGGTTTTTACTAAGATTTTCATAAGATGTAAATTGTTATTGAGTTAAGTGGAAGTTAAGATGAGCCAATAAGTGCTGCTTAAATTCCCTTACCCTACATCTTGAACCGCTTCATGGAGTGAGTCCTATGCGCGATGACAGGATTTCAGTTTAAACATCAGGCGGTGAAGTGATCGCAAGGGAACAAGAAAGCATCTCCATTAGAGCCACTGACACTTTCAGATGGCTGCATCTCTCTAATTACAGTCATGGCATCAAGCATGGAAAACGGTTCACGTGTATTTTGCCTTTCAGTGGTTTTTTTTTGGTTTTTTTTTTTTTTTCAGAAGGGTAGTTAGTTGTTGAACTAGACTGTAATTTAGAAGCATGTATAAGAATAATCAGGGGAAAGAGACTGAATAAAGAAAGGAAGAATTTATGAAGTGTCTGTGGGAGCAAAACCAGATAAGGCCATTGAGGAAAGCAGAGATTACGTTCTGGTTTGTCTAATAAGCAAGGATGAGAATTCTCTCAGATCTCCCAGATCTTCACTTCACCTATTCTCAGCTTCAAACACTAATTTTTGCTGGTTTGCATGGTGTAGTGTTAGCATTGTTGTAAGCTGTATTTCTGCACTTCAAATTACAATGACAATAATGAAATAAAGCTAACAAAAAGTCAGCACAGTCTAAACAAACTGCTTTTCTGGAATCCAATTTTAGATACATATTGCTATGACTTTCACTGAAGACCAACCCATTGTCAGGATTCAAGAAAAACTAGTATTAATAAATGTATGTGAATTATTGTCTGCAGTTACCCATAGAGTAACTTTCCAAATCAGCTAGTCGCTTGAAAAGTTTTATCCTGTTTTTAAAAAATAACTGTTCTTACGGTGATCTACATGTATTTTAAAAAGAGTTGAGATGATAATAGCAAATTTGAAGAAATTTGAGGTGCCTGAGTTTGAAACCGTATTTAGTTTTCTATGAAAAAGCAAGTTAAAACTTTTCTGACCTTTTCTAGACTGTCTGTGAAACGTCATTATTGCAACATTTGTTGTTTTTCTTCTGTTTCTCTATCATTTGTTGACTTGTCCTTTATTTAGTTTGCAAGCTATGTTGGAGCTAGGAACATCTCTTTTGATCTATGATGTCTCTAGCATACTTCTGGGCATAATTATAATCATAAAAATCTTTAAAACCTCTCTGCCTGATGTCTTGTTATCACTAAAGTTGAGATGTTCTGTACTGGCACCATAAAAAAAAATTAAAGTCTATTTTTAGCCTTCAAACACCTAGAAAATAATAAAAACAACTAAAAAGACTGTCATTTATGCCTTTGTAGCATACAAAAATATCTGTTTCATTGCAGTATCGTAAATTATCCCTTAATCTCTCAAACCCCTATGAATAAAGCATTGGATTACCACGTAATACCCTTCATCACAAGGAATTAGGCACTTCAGCTTTAGGCTCCATCTAAACCATTGCATTAGGAGAGATGTCACTGACGTCATGTTTTCCGAGTTGCAGTTGACTCACATGGTGCCTTCCCTCACCCTTTAAGATCTTGCTGAGATAAAATGTGTCTCTCATGACTCTCTTAATTCTGTCTTTGGTGGCTTTGAGGCACAAGCATGCATGTGGGTTTGTAGCTAAGAGGCAAGAGTAGGAAACATAGTTCCTGTTTGTGCGTGCGCCAGTGAGTCTGTAACACAGCTTTGGCAAATTGTGCAATTTCCTTCAGCTATAAGATCGATAAATTAGGATAATATTTTACTTGCAAGAAGAGTGTTTTTAATTCGGGCATTGATGCGCTGATGTCTTCTGTCTGCAATATGCAAAAATTTAAAGGACATCCAGCTCATTATTCCCTCCTCCCTTTTCTCCAGCTGTCATGTTTTAAAACTTGCTGTGGTACTGGAGTTTTTGTACTTCTGTGTCATTAGTTGTGAGAATTCTATCAGAACACATAGAATAAAATGGATGGAATGCGTCTCTCCTCAAATCCCTATTGCCTCCCCACTTTGGCTGGCTAGCAATGATGAATGCAGCTGGCACCTGGTCAAAACCTGTCCAGCAAATTCCTGATTTTCAAAGGTACTATCCCTGTTTAAGGCAGAGGAAGTGTAGGAGTTACCAATGTGGCCTTGAGCCGTCATTCAGTCCTTAGTGTTTACAAAGAATTAAGTTCTTGCTAAATGTTGTTAAAACAGACCTCAGCCTGAACCAATTTGCTTTATGACACTTGCTCTCTACTCTTATCCCATGAAAGGATTTCTGATTGCATTCCTTTTTCTTCCTTTTTTACTTATACACGTGATACCATGTTGTATCTACAGTAGGCACAAATTCTTTAGATTTAGCATTTCCCCATAATCTGGATAATTGCTTTTGTGAAGCCTTTTAAGTTGTGCATTTTATGGTTTGCTGGATGGCTGTTTATCTTGTAGATTGTTGATGCTGCAGTCCATAATGAAACCACCATGAGTTAGGTTGGATTGATTTTTTTTTACTTCATCACATCATCAAGCAGGCACTGACTACTCTATTTAGAAAATTGTCACTTGATGTCATGTTTCCCTAGGAGTTGTAACACCCTGTCATCATATACTTAAGAAAATACTTATGTATAGAAGACCTAATTAGACAAATTATTAGCCATTGTGGTTCTGCATTTCTTCTGGTGTGTTATTTTAAAACAGTAAAAGTCAAACTGACCTTATAGTCTGCAACATAACTGCAGCTTTCACCAGAAAGGTTATTAGCCTGAAAGTTGGAATATAAGGTTTGCAGTCTGTCCTCACTTCACATATCCCAAGCAAGTGTTCTGTTTACCCTTGGCTCTGTTGTAAACGAGAACCTTTCTGGTTGGCTGAGTGATTATGTAAATAGACAGGGCTTTTATAAAGCATTTTAAGCATCCAGTAGACAAGAGTAACTTATTTACAGTTTTTTCTTGTCTAATGGCAAATTACATAATTGGATGGGATTTAAGTTATTTTTTTTCTATCTGATATGTAGATGCCAGAGTCTCTTTTGAGCATTCTTACTAAAGAGTCCTAAAAATCTTTCAGGAAAACAAATCTGCTAGGCTTCCCCCTATTATCAACATCCCAAAATGCCTTTGGCAATGAGTAAATGCCAAGCATTTGTTATTTGGCACTTGACTAGTCACTCATTTATGTAAACTCAAACATGTTGCATAAGATTGTGAAAGTTATGCTAAGCTAATAATTAAAACAAAAAAAAAATAATCTCCCTTGATCCAACCTTTCCAATTTCCATCTAGATAGTACCATCACGGCAAAAATACCCAGGACCATATATCCCGTTAGACAGAACTGACTGCCTGGTTGGAAAATGTGCAGTTGGCTGGGAGCAATTGCAGGGGTGTTATTCTTACACTCGGAAGGCTGGGTGCGTGTTGCTGCAGTAAACTAGCTCCTTTCTTCTGCCCTTCCTCCCCACTCCCCCCCTTTTATTTTTAGTCAGGTTTTGGTGATCTTTTCCTCATATCAGTACACGCATATTTATTAAGCGTTGTTTGCTGTCTTGAAGATTCTACATCAGATCTTGAAGATACAGCTTTCCTTGCGTGCCCGGGACGCAGCAGTTGAAGCAGTTTTCTGTTGTGGTGCTGCCATCGTTTTAATGCATGTGCTTACTGATGCTTCCTTCTCTAGAGTATTTGAGTACCAACTACTTGGTTTTGGTTTTGAAGGTCTTGTCCCAGCTCAACCTGATTTTTCTCATTCTCTTTTAGAATTTGATTCCTATCTCCAGTCAGCTTTTTATAGAAGCCCTGTCACCATTCGACTAGATTTTTCAGACTAACGCTTGCTTGCTTGCTCCAGGGTTACCTTTCACTTCTGGCTTCACACTTCTGGGAAGAAATATCTGCAAAACTATCTCATCTTCATCACTTCCTTTATTTAAATTCTTCTTTGCCGTGGTGCCTACCAAAAATGTATGGCTACAAATCTGACATGCTATGGCTACTCTTAGCCCTGCTGATTGGGAATTGAGAGTGAAGGAAGAATTTTCTTATCATTAATAAACAAAAATGTGTGGTAAAAAGAGAGACAGTTACCGCTTCTGACCTGTACAGTATACTCTGTGTCGGCAGTCTGGTATTGCGTGTGTACCATAATTAAAAATATGCTGACAGTAGGAATATAAATCGGTTGCAAGGGCTTGGTTTGAAGAAGCAGAAATCTGAAAGGTGAGAGGACACTGAAGAACTGCATTTTTATTCTGTTTCTAAGATAGCATTACTTTGTAAAACTGTATTTATCTCTTCTATGGCCTATTTTTTTTTTTATTTACTATTAAATAGAAATGCCCTTCTGCCTCTCGGTGCTCTGCAGAATGTTTAAAATACACATCAAAATACTATTTCCTTAGTTCTGTCTACCCGAGAGCTCCAAATTTTAATTGAACATATGCCAGTAAGTATTCATATGTAATTTTCATCTCTCCAAGATGTCAAAAATAAAGATGGGTTTTGAAGCATGGTCCAGTGTACATCCTATCCTCTCTTTTGCTTATTTGCTGAATGCTGTTTATCCAGTGCTATTTAATATTCTTTACATTCTAGATCTGAAATCTGAAACATTATAAATGGCAGTTCTGCCTTCATCAGTCACCTAGCTTTGCTCCTCTTACTGGGTGACAGCTTCAGTTGTCATTCAGTTGACATTGCATTCGTTGGTGATACCATTCTCAAGTTTGATTAATATGGGTAGTTGTTTTTTTAAATAATTTACATTTTATATTATCAAAGACTCTGTTAAAAACTTGCAACAAGTTCTTAAGATTACTTAAATTACTTTTAAAAAGTATGTAAGCTATATGTATACTGCCAAGCTTTTTTTATAAGATCAGGCCCCTAACAATTTGATGACTTTGGTTAATTATGAGATTTGCTAAATAACTCAGGTCAGAATTTCCCAACTGGTAAGAGAACTTTGGAAAGACATCATCTGCCTTCAGAGGAAAGGCACAAAACTGTTTTTCTTATTTGATATATTAGTTGTGTACATTAAGTGGTCAATGTATTGATTTCATTTGCAGAAATGCCAGCCCCTTGTTCCTGAGTTGCCCTAGATCTAACAGACTATAAAAAAATGCTAAATTAAACTGAAAAAGGGAAATAATTTAGTCTATAAGGGAAAACTGGTATGAGAAAAATCTGCTTTAAGCTTCTAACTGTTACATATGTTTTGTGTCTTTTGTTTTTACAGATTTCCTTTTTGCCTCTAGAGTGTTCCGCTATGGCAGCCTCCAGTGAACAATGACATCCTATGACAAATATAGATGCCAAAAAGCCAGACGAAAACAGTGGCCTTGTTTCATTTTTACTCCAGCACAGTGAAATGGTGCTCTTAAAGTTTTGTTATTGACTCTCACTGGAAAAAAACAAACTCCTGACTGGACTTTTTTCCCCCAGGCCTCTCCCAGAGTTCTTATGGATGCTTGACACAGTGACACCATGTAGTAGGCCCTGAAGTGTTGTCATAATTAAGTTGCAATGGTTTTATACACTTCCCCATTTCCCAACAGCTTTCTGTCAGTTCTGCATTCTTTTTCCTGGGGCCTGATTTTCCCATGTTACTGGTTAGCAGATAGGCTTGTGGCCTCTTTTGTTCCAACCACTTACGAAAAACGTCAAAGAGCCGATGATCCATGCTATTTTCACGCACTCTGCATCATCATTACCACTCCCATCTACCTGGCACTGCTGGTAGCCTCTCTCCCTTTTGCTCTGATTGGCTTCTTGTTATGGTCCCCGCTCCAGTCAGCCAGGAGGCCATACATCTACTCCAGACTAAAAGACAAGAACCATGCCAACGGAGCCACGCTGCTCACTGAATGGAAGGCTGCAGGGAACGGGAAAAGCTTCTGCTTTGGCAGTGCCAATGTTTGCCTGCTGCCAGATTCTCTGGCAAGATTTAATAATGTTTTCAATACACAGGCCAGGGCTAAAGAGATTGGCCGGAGGATCCGAAATGGGGCAAGTAGACCACAGATCAAAATATATATAGATTCTCCTACCAACACATCCATCAGCGCAGCCAGTTTCAGCAGTTTGGTCTCCCCCCAGGGTGGAGATAGCACTAATCGTACTGTTAATGCTGGCATCAAAAGGACAACATCCATGGAGTATAAAGGAGACAATTCTGGCCTAAACAACTGTGAGGATGGTGGAGAAGATAAAGCTGGAGCTGGAGAGCCAAATGAGGGAGAAGAAAACACTTGCATTGTCCGCATAAATGGAGAGGAAAATGGCCACCTGTCAGACACAGAACCAGATACCGTCAATGGCCAGGCTCATACCAGTGGCCCAGCAGAGCCCTCGCTGGAAGGTGATGCAGAGATCTCAAAAACACCTAACCACAAACAGAAGGAAGGAGATTCTGGGAGTTTAGACAGCTACTCTGCCTCACGAGAGTCCTTAGTTAAAGTTCGCGTTGGAGATGGTACAGTGGACCAAAGCACTGTCAACAACAAGCTCCTCTACAAAGCTTCAATCATGAAGAAGACTTCAGTGCGGAAAAAGAAACATACAGATGAGACCTTTGATCATGAGATCTCTGCTTTCTTCCCTGCCAACTTGGACTTTCTGTGTTTGCAGGAAGTGTTTGACAAAAGAGCTGCGGAGAAATTGAAAGACCAGCTTCATCACTATTTTGAATACATTGTCTATGATGTTGGGGTCTACAGTTGCCATGCCTGCTGTAGCTTTAAGTTTGTGAACAGTGGTCTACTTTTTGCCAGCCGCTATCCTGTTATGGATGCTGCCTATCACTGTTACCCCAATGGAAGAGGAACGGACTCCTTGGCTTCCAAGGGAGCCTTGTTTCTCAAGGTAAGAGCCTTTTGGAAGCCATAAGTACTGACTCTATATATGTGACATGTTATAAAGTTACATTATTTTCTCTGTTATTTCTGTAAGAGTTCAAACAAGTAATATTCAGATCTAGATTACCGGAGATTTTGTGGCCTAGATACTGTGTTAAAGTGATGGATGTGCATCAAATAATGAGGGGCTTTTGGAGATAGAACTTGACGATAATTTCAAGTGTCAAAATTTGAAGTAGTTTTAATGTAATTTTAGATTTTTTTTACATTAATCTCTTTAATAAAATGCACAAATTCTAAGCTTCATAACACGAGTATAATACAATAGGCATTACTGTTAGAAACCAACGTGTGCATGTTGTGTGTCTATGTGGAAATCAAAAGACAATTAAAAGCCTAAATGCCAGTAGAATAAAACTGAAAGAATTGTGTTGGCTATCCCTCTCTTTTGGTTGCAAACAAATTGTTAAGAAGAGATACAAAGAAGAGTAAACAAAACAAATGCCTGGGACACTGGGGAGCACAGCGGATTTTCACTTTAGTAACACAGTTTACTTTAACTAATGGTAGTGAGAACAGGAAGTCTGTTCCATAAAACGTGAAAAGCAGAAATAAAAGTCTGTGTGCAATGATTTGTTTTTCCAAGACTAGTGGCTGTTCATTCTTAATTCTTGGGAGAATCTGGCTGTGCTCTTTATAAACTGGAAAGCTGCTCTTCTAATTTGTGATTCATCAAGAACCCAAACTTTGTGCAGAGATCCAAATCTGTAGACCCAAACCTAGACAGATCTGAAAATCTAGGATTCTGCATTCCAGGTTTTGTGATTTTTGTCACAGTTTGGAACGGGTTTCACTGAAAATGGAAATTTTTTCCTAATGCTAGCAAAATACATCAGGTGCTCAAATTAGATATACTTTCTAGAGCAGATGCTCACAAGTCCTCAACAAAAGCCATTAATAGCTATTAAGAATATGCATTGTTAATAAGGATCAGTGGGGTTTTTTGCACCTACTGTTTGTAATTTGTAAACAAAGCAAAAACTTTTGATATTGAGGCTGGCATAAAAAAAGCAAATACTAGAATTTGCAGCCAGTATTTCACATCCATTTTACATAAACAAAAGCCTATTCATATCTGAATACAGGTTTCCAAAAACTGGGTCTAAGTTTTCTATACTGTGTTCCTATGTGTTTATAAACAACTGAAGATTATTTTTTTCATCATAAAGTGCTGCATGCAAAAAAAATGGACATACACATTGTGCAATATAAATATTACCAGGGTCACAAAGACTACCCTTCAACATATGCATATATTAAGAGATTGATTTTAATCTGCTTTCAACTGCCCATTGCTGAGTCATTGATATGTCACCCTGCTAGGCAGGCCGCAGTGTCTCCATTTCTCTTGCAGAAAATTAAGCCTCAAAATTACACTGGAGTGATGAACTTAATTATGGATTTGAGTTGTTAAATATTGTTACAGTTGAGCAGGGAATAGGGACCAATTATCATGAAGACTGAAGGATGACTACATTCTTTTAAATATGACAGAGTTCTGGCCCAGCTAAAAGACCATTTTTCCTCATGGCTGTGTCATTCTGACATATACGGTATTTCATACCTAGAATAGTTTTCATTGTGAGTTAAGTCTATCCTGATATGAAATTACTTTCTGTCTGCATTGTACATTAAGTGATTACTGGTCATTTCTTTCTTTGACCAAAAAAAAAAAAGGGTATGAATGATCTATTTAGTTTTGAAACAAGGTAGGTTTGAAGGTTTTTCTTGATGTAGTGGTTAATCAGCAACTGAATGTATGGACTCTGGAGACAAAAGCTACAGTAAGCAAAAGCCTGGTTTGTCAGTGAGAATCAATCCATTAACTTTCAGCAGTCTTGAGGTCTGACCGGGCTAGCAGCAAGCTAACAAAGTGTATATATAGTAACTGTGGTTGGATGGTATCATTCTAGCCAGTACTCTGCTGATCAAAATGGACAGCTTATGGAATCACAGAATAATTTAGGTTGGAAAAGACCCTTAAGATCATCGAGTCCAGCCATAAGCAGCTCGTATCACTGCTTTTATATTACCTCTTTTACTGGCTCTTACAATATTTTATATGTATGTAATGCAATCCAGTCCTACATTAAAGTTTATCTCAGTGTGGTTTCAAAGATAGGAAGACAGCCCTGCAGAACAAGTCTCCTAATTGCCTTCCATTCAGCAGTGGCACGGAGTTAAGTGTCTCTGTCCTATGCAGACTCTGTGCTTTTAAGTTTCTGACTCCTGTGGAAAGTAGAAGTAGAAAAGATACCAACTGAGTTTTGAAGTATATTTATGAAGACTGTTCCCTTTGCCCAGCTTCCATCTCTGAGTAAAGGAGCAATTGCTCTCTATGTTGTTTAAGGAGAAAAAAAAAGTTGTGAAAACCAAGTGAAGGGAGAAGACTTGCATATTTTGAAAATATGGATAAAATCATTTAATGTTTCCAGTCACTGGGAGGATGAAGCCTTTATTCAAATACTATTCTGAACCTCAGGAAAGACCCAACATCCAAGTTCAGAAGAACATTCAGAGGAAGAAACTGGTTCTCATTCAATCAGTACGGTTTGTCTCCTTACTACAAATGTAACTGTTAAGGAGAGAAATTAAAGGTCTCAGAATTAAACATTTAATGAAAGTTGAATTATTTTGAACAAAAAGGCAAAATTGTTTTGGGGGAGTTGTGTTACAAAATACATCCCAGCTGCTGAGGTCCACATGTTTCACATGTTTTCCTTTTGGAATAGGTTCTGTTTCCAGTGAAAAGGAAATTATTTTCCATTTCCCCCCTCTTCCCTGCCTTCACTATCTAAAGTTCAGGTGGAGATTTGGAAGGATTGGAGAGATTTGCTTAGTCATACAGAATTACTTTACCTGAGAGACTTACACAGCTCAAGAGTTATTATTAGTAGCTCTAGTAACAAATCATATCTTACGCGCTGCTTTTCATTAATATGTCTGCATAATAAAGAAAGGTCAATATCTGCTTTAATAGAAGGAGAAACCAAAGCAGAGGAAGGTAAAGTGATTTGATTGTGGTTTAACACCCGATGTGTCACAACCAGGAAAAGAAGTTGGAAGCAAATTACAGAGGCTTTTAACACTGTTTCATGCTACTGACTTCATGCTCCCTAACAGCTATCTGGAGACCCGTGCAAAAGGAATTTTGCCAGCCTTGGTCTGTTCTCTTCCTAAAGATGGCTGCCACAAAAGGTGCTGCTGCTGGCATTTTCTTGAGAGATCACAGATTGGTTTGTCCATCTGTATAGGCTGATGCTTTCCAGGTCAGGATGGAGGCATGAGGATGACATAGCTGTGAACAGCTATTGTGTAAAGCCTGTTTTCTGTGTAACTGCAGGCCTGATGTACATTCGGCACTTTGATCTCTTCCAGCTCTAGCAGAGTTTCTGTCTGCAATCTGAGGGTCTCATTGGGATGTAAGAGGGACACAGTCACAAGAAAAATATCATGTAAGAAGGGGGGAAAAGTCACTTGCATCTAAGTGACAGTTTCATGTCTAAAGTGTTAAGCCACTGTTCCTAGTTGCTGCTAAAGACTCAGAGGAAAAGTTAGCAAATATATAAATCAGCCAATCCATTTTCATACTTTGACAGTCTGGGCCCTTGGGAGGCTCTGCCGTGACTCTCTGTTCTAGCATTGCGTTTCACATTCATTTAGAATGCCTAAGAAAAGAACCCTGGAGTCTGCTTTGTAGGTTTTATAACTCCAATTGTCTCTTACTGCTGCTCTGCTACAGATGGAGGAGGGAAGTGGGACTGACACAGATGCCATCCTGTGCTGGTGATTCTAACTGAAAAGCTAGCTCGTGTGCATCTGTGTATAACGTGATGCAGACTGCAGTGTTCTCAGTTACTCTGCAGCTGTCGATTTGACACATACATAATTTTAATTCATGGTGGTCTGATGAGTTTAAAGGGAGTTTTAAAATACATGTCCCTTTCAGAAACTGGACGATGATTTTGCAGGCAAATCAAGTTTAATGTGTATCAATGAGTGCTGAGCAGAAATTGTGTAATGTATCACCTGTTTGTCGTTTACCAGGTTTCAAAATGTCAACATTCATCTTGAGATAGAGGGATTAGCATGTAGCCATAGTTACACTTTCAGGGATGCTTTGTAAGTTTGGACAGTAGTGCAATAAAACCAGAAAACATCCTTAACTTGGCCTGATGAGTTACTGAATTGGAGAGCTTGTCCAATTTTTCCACATGTATCAATCTAATACAAACTGCCACTTCTGCTGACACTTTTGCCTCTCTCTTTTCCTTAAATTGTAACAGCTATAACTGTAATGTAAATCTAAGCCATACAAAACATGTAAATGCATACGTAGGGTAGGGAGGTGAATACAGTAGCCATTCCCAGAATGGCCATTAACTGAGGAGAGGTTTTGGAGTGGTTTTCTTCCCACTGAGACTGGGAGATACTGAAGTGTGTTGCATAGAAGGCTGTTCTTACTAAGAAATTATTCTGGTTTTTGGCACCTGCCAAGAGAGAGAATTTTAGCAAAAATAAGAATTCTTGCTTAAAACACAGTATGTGAATGTAGAGCAAAAGCAAAACCACAGTCAGATGTGGGCAGTTTGAACAGTATTCTAACAGAATAAAAAGGAATCAATAGGAAAAAAGATGTCTTGTGGTTTTTGCTAGATTTATGAAAGAACTTGTGTTTAATTAATATTAATTCCTAAGCTTATTAACAGATTTACTTTTCAAATTCTCTGAAAGTTAATGCTGTTCTCAGGAAGTACAGTAATTGTGTAGAGAACATGTTATTATTCATTGCTTAAAGGAAACCTAGCAACCTTTGCTTTATGTGCAAAGCTAAATTTGTTTTCAAAAGAGCTGGTATGGTGTAACAGATGGTAGAAGAAGCAGTAGCTCTGATTGCAAAACTGCTTTGAAGCACAGTTTTTACTATTTGTACTCTGAGCTGCCTGCTTTGTACGATAGAATGAGGGTTCCCTGAATCAACCTCTGCGACTCTCCTTTTTGATATTACTGATGCAGATACATTTTGCTCGGGTAATTTAAGCTGTCTTTACTGCCCCATGCCAACTGGTGTGTGTTGCGGCTGAGAGTGAAGGGGCAACTTCTGCTACGCAGTTGCACAACATATTGAAGGGAAGCTTTTTTTACTTAAGAATTACACAGAAGAGGGGAATGGCTGCTTTCTGACCCCTGTAGAAAATCATCTAGAGATTTCAGTGGTTAGATTTTCTTGTCCTTGATCAGTTATCCAGTATCTACAGTTATAAAAGAAATGTCTAGTACTGTTGGTGATTTTGTTTAGATAAGTGTAAAGCTGTGCCATTTAAGTCAGAAGGGTAACCTAAACATTTTCCACATGTTCATTTTCTGCTATAAAATGTTAATGGAGGAGTTGGATAGAGTCCAATAATCTGCCTGAGAAAAAAAAGACCCCAGCATGGCACTGTACCATGTTCCTTCACTTTGCTATAATTCATGTTATTAATCACAGTCTTTTTTTCCTTCATTAATGGGGACAAATTAAAACTTGTGCACAATGAAATACAGGTTTGAGAGAATGTGAGTTGTGGGCTTTAACCTCTTCAGAAGAGGAAGAGCCCTTCATTCATGTCACCAATTTACAGCCACTTTCCCTCACATATAAGCTTAATGGAGCTTTGCCAAATAACTAATTCTCTGACTTTATGAAACAGTAATTGTAGTCACGTGGTAGGAGGGGAAAAATAGGATTCTGAACTAATCAAGTGCAAATGTGGCTAGAAAGAATTGCAGAGCACCAAACAGAATTTTGAGCTGACCTCTCTAACATTTTAAACTTAATTTACTTAAATTTATAATAATAAATCACTAATTTAACTAATGCATCTTCTTTAAAAGCTGCTACGTATCCCTGAAGGCAAAAGGCAGAGCTGTCAAAATACTAAAAATAAGACAGATCTTTTTACACTATGTCTAAGCTAACCAGAAAACTACTACAAAGAAACAAAGTACAGGAATAAAATACATCGTTCTTGTAAATTTCTGCTAATCTAAGTTATCTCTGTGGGACAGGAGTGTTTGAATTGTGCATGTGAGTAGCCGCAAGTTTTCCTTGGCCTCTTCTCTTAACAGTAACAGGACAGGGACTTGGGCACACAGTTTGACTGGATATTCCAGTTAGCTTCATGGTGCTGACTCTCCCGTATGTCTTGGAAAATTGCCAAAATGCAAAAAAAAAAAATGTCCAGGAGGGGTTGATACAGCTTGGGAGATTACAAAAAACTTGTACTGGAAAGAGAAACTGTATTTTCCATTTCTTTCTTTTCTCTTCCTCACTCTATTGTTTGCTCGTTGTAATTACACAGAACGTCTACAATGGCATTCCCCCAGCAGCTGAAATAGGGAGGTACAAACAGTGTACTGGTACAAACAGTGTACTGCTACCAGCGCATCTCTGAGCACTAGACCCGGGAGGTCTGAACATCAAGTGTGCGTGGAGACATGGCTGCTTATGCATGTACAGCTCCTTTATCTGCAGTAATTCTGTTGAATCTCATGCTCTTGTATTTTTCATGGAGCTTCCCTTGAACTTAAACAATATTGGCTACATGTGGTAAGATGAATATTTGTGTGGGAACAAGTCACTGTGGCATCTACTGTAAAGTCTGGTTTTGTCCCCTGCTTTTATTCTTTGGGGTGTTTTACTTCTAAGACAAACAGTAACCTGAGGCCCCTCCTTAGATGATGTTCTTTGCAAATGCAGAGTTCAGGCTTCTGTTGTTAAGGAGAGGTGTTTTGTTGTTTTGTTTTTTTCCACAGAGCATGCAGGTGTGCTTTTCAGCCTGGCTAGTTTTTCTTCGTAATATGAACACCATTAGCTCGGTTCTTGTCATGACTGTAAATTTGTTTGCTGTAGAGGTGTATACTGTGGAGACATACCTTCTTCAAAAGAATAATGCAGGAATCAGTGCTACTGTTCACATTTATTCCAATGACAAAACTGATGCCTTCATGGTCAGCTAAGCTGATGAAATGAATGGTTTTGCTCATTTACAGTCCAAGATGGGATTAAACTACACTGGCTGAAGCCAGAGCTATTCTGGGTAGCAACCCATCTCCCTGAAGGATTCTGAATGTTGCATTCAGATTATTTCCCTTTCCCACTTTGAGTTTGTTGGCCACATCTAGACTGTGGGGGGATAACCTCCGTGGAGCTCTTTTTCCAGGAGTATGCCAAAATTTTAGCTCTTTTCTGGTTTGCACACCTGGATTTGCTTCCCATGAAGGAAGAGGCAATGGCATATGACTTGTATGTATATAAACCCTTCATATGGGAGGGTACACATTTAAGAAACTGTCTACTTTATTTAGGATTTTTTTGCATGGCTACCTCCTGGCAATGTGAAGCTTCTAGAAAATAACACTAAAGGTTAAGTTCCCCTCATAACCTTTTATTTTTGTCTACACATTATTGGTCAGTGTTTGAGAATCCAGTTTGGTTTTTTAATCAAGTGAGATTTCTCATGTATGGCACAGCCCAAATTTCTAAGCATTAAAGAACATTTCCTCTCAAGTATCTGATGATTTATTAACACAGCAATGATGTCTTTGAAGCTGCTTTTTAAGCTGGTATTGAAATACCTCTGGTATTTTGGTAGCATTTCCCTGTTTTTTGTTTAAGTCTCTGTTGATGCTTTTCCTGACATCCAGATGTAATAGAACTGTTTTGCACTGCTGGGACAGATACATGTAAACATAAACTGCTAAAGACAAGATATTTGTCATGTTTGCAGCTTTTTATACTTATTATACTGGAGTATGGTAAATAGGAGATCGGCAAGATTTTCCGGTTAGCTCAGAAAATTCCCATGATAGCAAGTAATGTGATTGAATTTAAAGTTATTTCCTTCACTCTAGCTATAAAACTTCAGCTGTTGCTACTTATTACATTTTTTTTCTTGTGAACAAGAATCTTTCTGCCATAGCCTTGTTGGCTTGATTTCTGTCTTGAGCACTGTTTATTACCTGATAAATAACTGGAGGGTCTAACTGGAGGGCATACTACTCCTTAAGTCCATATAGGACAAGTGTTTGATACCCAGTTATAGGAATATCCACAATTTTGCATAGTACAGCACAGTATCAGCATGGTCTCTCCAACAGACTGTACTAATGCACTACGGCACAGAGATGAAATCTTTTAATAAAAAGTACTTGATGTCAAGTACTGTTGTGTACTTGACACAGTCGGTACTCTGCAAATAAAAATACAGATCTCTCAGTTTTGCACTTATTTAATTTCCAGGCAGGGGACAAATGTAAAAATGTAGCAGTAGAAAACCGTATTTTGAATTCCTAACACAACCTTAGTAGGCTTTCCCTTTTACTGAAAAAAAGCCTCTTTCTCATCTGTAACAAGCTTTTAATGTGTCCCCCCCCACCCCAACAGCTAACAAAATGTAATGTTCAGTGGTGTAACAGGGATCAGAACCCCCCCCCACCCCAACAGCTAACAAAATATAATGTTCAGTGGTGTAACAGGGATCAGAATCCACTTCCAAATGTTTGACTACTTTGATTAATTAACCTTTGCAAATGTACTGAGAATAGGAATATATGTTGCATATTTCAGCATGTTGAAAAATATTAATCTCTGTCAAAATTATATAATTGGGACACTTTATTAAACCACGAATATGTTCTCTTTGTTTTAATTTTACCTCAGATTTTTTCTCTTGTAATAATTATCCTACTTTAAAACATTGGGAAATTATACATACATTTAGATATTACCTTTCTATAAATTTCCATAGATATATTAGAGTGGTCCAAGACACAACTAAGACGATATAATGATTTTTAGAAAGCAGTATCTGAAGTAGCTCCCTATACGTGGGTAATTCAATGAATGTATTGTTGATAGAGAGCTACTGATGTAGAACAGTTGAGGTGAACTTAAGTCAGATTTATGGTGAAGGAGCCACTCTGGCTTATTTGCTTACATATATTTTCTTTGTAATTGTGAATTGAGAAGTTTCTTCTGTACTAAGCAGCACTAATTGTTATTATTTGTGAATATAACCAAGTGCTGACTTGGTTTGGTTGAAGTGGAACCTTTCTGCCAAGATCCACGTTGCAGGCTGAAATGAAGGCTCAGTGTTGTCTTCCTGCAGGACTGCCACGTAGCTGCTCCGGCCGAGTCACCACAATATAATATGCTCTTGAAAATGGAACAGTCTAAAAGTAGCTACCGTATTTGGCCACACAAAGGAATGTTTTTATGCAGAATTACAGGGCTTGTAATATTCCAGAGGTCAAGTAGTTTTCCTGTCTGCACAACCCATAGTCCTTGGCCATCTGTGAAATACCAAATTAGACTGAAAAATCAGATTTTCCTTACTGTTTTATTGCAGACCATATTTAATATACTAGTACTTCTACTGTAGCTGGGAATTGACTAGGAGGCTGCAAGGGTATTTATTTTGTCTCCTGGTAGTTGTCACAAATATTTGCCTCCCTTAAGATTATACTCAAAATTACTCTGCTTGGTGGTTTACATCAATACTGCCACTCAAACCAACTCCAAAGTAAAAAAATTTGGAGGAAATGTAAAATCTGGGAGACAGGCTGCTTTGGATGTACTTCCATGCTGGCATTTTCCAAGGAAATTCTAATTATGTTAATGTCTTCAGCCCTTGCTTTTGAGCTGTTTTTGTTTTGTTTTGTTTTTGTTTTGTTTTGTTTTTAATTAGCAGAGTGTTTATGAAAGCCCGTTTCCTTTTCCCCCAGAGGTGTGTGTAAAGCAGCTGTTGTTCCGCACAAGTGCAGAGCCCTGGGGCACTGTCCCCCTGCGGAGGCAACCACGAGGGGCATTTTTTGTGCTCACCCACCTGCGTATAGTGGCAGTCAGGCTTTCTTCTAGGCTGTTTCTTCACATTCTTTGAGAGCAAAAGATCCCAAGTCCATTTCAGTATAGATCTGTGCACACAGGGACTCCGTATGATACATATTTATTTAAGATTAATGGCAATGAGTGTGGTCCTATGCATTAATTGGTTGATGAGTACGAGGCCTTGTCAGGCACCCCAGTAAGGCTGCACAGGGAATTCTAAAGCCAATTTGAGTTGACTTTTTTTCTCAACTGACTATAATTTGTGTTTGGATGTTCAGCTTTTAGACTTAGATCTTTTGCTCTTTTCTGATAGAGACACTGAAAATGATTCCATCTGCTTTAGTCAATAAGAGGATTATAGGCAGCACACTCTTGCTATAAGGTGAAAAACTTTGTGCACTATTTTCTTTTCAGTGTGGTTGCAGTAGATGGTATTGAAAGATGTGCGACATGCACGCTTTTTTTCTGCAGCAGGAGACACTGCAGATTTGGAAACTAGTAGAGACTTTACAATATACAGTTTTCAGTGTTGAAGAGAAAATCTGATTTTGAGTTATTAAGTTCGGAAGATATAATTCATGTACCTGCCTGCCCTAGATAGTAGAGGATATAAACTAATGGTTTCTCACTTTTCTATTGGAATGGCACGTTGCATAAAAAAGTGAAAAGAAAGCTCCTTTTAATTCACCTGTGACATTGTGATATATTCAGACCAATGCAGCCTGAGGAAGGAAGAAAGGTCTGCACAGCAAAGCTTCTGCCGTAGTAACTAATAGCTATCCAGCATATCCTTTGAGATTCTGCCTCAGTCTTCTGAGTTTAAGAGAATCCTCTGGTTTAGGGGTAGATGCACCAGTGACTGCGTGCATTTTCCTTGTCTTCCTCGGCCTTCACCCTCCCTGAAGCAGGTTAATCCATATGGGAACAGCGATAAAGAACACCATCGATATCCATTTAGAAAACGATCTAAAAGAGGACTGAACCGACTGAGGACAGAATAATGCAAGTTGTTTATTACATACTCTTCTAGCTGGAACAAAATCCGGAAGTTAACAAGGCACTTGCTGCAAAGCTGACTTTCCAGTTATAAAATTAATCAGACAGTTCTTGGATAGCTGAAAAACAAGAAAACCAACCAAGCTGACAAAATTGTGTTGATATGAAACGGAGCTCTGCTTGTTATTTAGAGGTGTCAGATGAAATTTGAGCCTAGCCTTGTGAAGGAGACTCATCTGTGGTTTAATTTTCTGAGCCCTGGGTACAACTTTGCTCTGTGGGCATTTTCTTTAGTAGTCCATGAAGTGCTGCCACATTCATTGTCAACAGGAAGACCCTACGGTCAAAGTAGTTTCTTGCCCCAATCCAAATCTTGATCATCAAATCACTGGGAATTTTGATTTGTGGCTGTATAAGTCCTTCAGTAGAGTTGAAAACCTGAACCAGAACTTGATTCTAATTTGCTTGTGTGTCCACCAGCAAATATATTTTTAAAATATCATAGCATATGATGTAGATGAGGAATTATACTGCATTCCAGCTTCCCTAGAATCCCTGCCTCTCCTGTGTGGAAGAGCAGGGGCACATGTTGTGTTTTTATCTGGCTGACAGACATGGGGGCTGCTGCTGTGAGCTGAAGAATGTAAACACTTTGCTGAGATGTAGCAAAAATCCCCCACACCTTTGTAGAACATGTAAAAAATCCACCAAAATCCAAAACTTGCTGTGGAATGGAGAAAACATGGTCAAACCCAATATTTGTTTCATGTTCCATCCTTTTCTCCAGACTCCCTTGGCATTTTTTCCTTCTGCATTCTAGTCTTACACAGATACCAAGAACTAGACTGCTGATAGTATTGGTATTATACGGCACTTCAGTGGTGGGCCTGAAGCTTGCATATGAACAAGAGCCGAGATGCAAAAGGGTGGCAACGCAACTGGGACAGAAAACCAATGGGATGGCGAAGAGCAGAAGAAAGTCAAATTTGTGTGTCTGCACCTCAAAATTGAAACGTTGAAGTAGCGAGGATCAGGAAGGAGTCGGTGTGCTAGCTGCAAGTGGGACCCCAGTAAGCCCTGGAGTGTCTCTGTGGTGGTTTTTTTGTATGTGTGTGTTTTCAAAATGGAGCTAGATGGAAAGGGTGGTGGAAAAGGACAATACTGTGTAGAAAGGCTGCACAGCCAGGGGTGGAAGTGGCATTGTATGAGCTCTTCCATTAATCACCTTTTTATTTCTTCCTTCCCTTACAGGTGCAAGTGGGAAGT
This sequence comes from Pterocles gutturalis, assembly GCF_000699245.1. NCBI lineage: Eukaryota > Metazoa > Chordata > Aves > Pterocliformes > Pteroclidae > Pterocles > Pterocles gutturalis. Next base: position 90,818 of record NW_010123146.1, read on the forward strand.
ACACCTCAGGACCAAAGAATTGTGGGATACATTTCCTGCACTCACTTGCAAGCTATTGCAGGTACTGCTCTAATATGCATATCTCAGTTTTTCACTATTGCTAGGAATGTGGTGGTATTCTTGTGCAACAATAGCAAGCATTGCTTCTCCAGTATTTCTGACAAAGTGCAGTGTGCATCGCAAACAGCAGTGAAATAGCCAAGAGAGAAGGGTAGACAAGTATACCCCCAAACCCTCACATTTTCAGTCTCAGAGTTAAGTATTACAGGACACAGACAAAAAATACCCCTTGAGAGCTTTTCTTCTCTTTGCTCCCTCTTAACCAAATGCTGCTATTTTAGCAAAGACATTGCTATCATCATTACTTGACAGCATTTGACAACCCATACTGTGAGTATCGGGATATAAACTAAAATTTCTTTGTAAATAACTAGGGAATTATCAGAAGATACACGATGGGACAGTTTTTCCATCAGAAATCAGCAGCTGGAATACCCCCCAATTCTCTGGTTTTTCACCTGCAAATTTCATACATAAATGGCTAGCAAGTTAATACTCATTGACAAATTCTCTTGGTCATGTTTAAAAGCAGTTCCACTATTACATATACTACAGCATGACACAGCATGCTCTATATTCTTTGTTTCATGAAACAGTATCTTCTAAGGTCGTTAAAGATAAACAAAATGCAAAAATTCTCAGTAGGGTGTGGAAGGCTTTTTTTTGGAGATTTTACTGAATTATCTTAAAAAAAAAAAAGAAAAGAGATGTTCTTTAATAGCAGATTTCTGTGTCTGTGAGATATGTGGACTCCACTGCTTCCCACAACCAGACTGGAATTTCATGCAGCTCTGTCAGCCTGTGGTGGAGCCTATTCCTCCTCAACCATCTTATGACCTTTTAGGACCTTTTTTTTATGACAGTGTCTTAACACTCAGCTCCCCTTTTCATAGTAACATTCAGAACAAGACTGAGATAGATGGGTGGCCTTATTTCCATTTTACAACCCAAGTCTAGAAGGCAAGGGGAAGAAAAGTTAATAACTTTGGGTCATTTTATTCCATTTGTAGTGTTCTGATGCATACCCTTTGAAATCAAGACACTTCTCCATTTTAGCTGTTCAACTGAACACTCAATTAAAACTGACAAATACTTGAAATTCTTGAAGATGTCTATGGAAAATTTTCCATAGACATCTCTCCTGTCTTTTGCATTAAAACTATCAGTTCTATACTTTGAGCCGGTGTAGTAATAAAATAAAAGCCAAATCTACAAACCTTCACTTTGTGTAAGACCAGAATTTAGCCGGAGGGGTGGATATCCTTGGTTTCACTTGATGCAGTTGTGATTCTTATGCTGCTGAGAGAGAGCATGACAGAGCCCTCCTAGACTGCATGTAGGCTGCACACTGAGGCAAGACAGTAATGTATTATAAATGGGAGAACTTTGAACCTATGCCTACAGCATGTCTAGGTTAACCAGTCAGGCTGCTGGCGTTCGTTCTACTTTGTCAGTGCTTCCGTTGCAGAGAGACAGACTTGGGAACAAAACTGCCAGTCCCAAAGTACAGTAGAGACTGGATAGTTCTAAAGGAGATTCATTAATTTTTCAGCTACGTTGTAACAATGTAACAGCCTTCTCTGGTTTTCTATTTTTAACTCTGGAATGATGGTAATGTACTGTGAGATTCCTCAGGTTTGGTGCTCTTCTAGGTTTAGGTTATAAACCTCCATTTTTAGTCCTGTTCCTTTTTACTAGGTAGTCATGTATTCTCAATCACTCTTTGATAACCACATTGTGAAATCCCTAAAATATTAAAGAGGAAGAGTGGGAAGGGAAGAAGAATGGAGAAATAATGTTCTGTTTTCAAAGTCAGCCTGAAGCTTCTTCAAGGGTAAAATGCAACCTTTCATTTTCTTACTTATGTTCTTGCTTCGTATTTTTAGGCTTATCTGGTTCAAACTACATTCAAATAAAGCAGACAATGATTTAAGAGTCTAACTGTCCCTTGATATATCATATTAGTTTATGTAAGGAAATGGAACACTAAAGTTCATAAGTTTGGCAGAGCTGTGCTTTCTGATTTGTATCATCTGATTCATAACATTTCACGCATTTAAAAAATTATCCAAAAACCAGTTCAACGATGTAAAGATGTGGTATCTATAAAAACAAGCACTGTTTAAAAGGTCAGCCATTTAAATCATCTTGTCATACATGGCTGAGTGCAATTTGGCTTCCCTTCTAGGATACATAAACTTACACTTGACAGTTCCAATACTTACATGAGTATAAAATGAAGGGATCAAACTGCTTATGGTGAGGGATGAACTACTAATGCTTTTTTCAAGAGATGTGCTGGCTAAACTCTGTTCTGAGCAATCACTCTTTTTTCAGACCTGACATTCACCTTTTTCAGTAAAACTTTAGAATTAGGTGTAGCTTATCCTCTCAATTCTCTGCCTATTACTGAATGGTGCTGTGAAGCAGCTCTTCATCTCCAGTGTGGAAATAGCTGCATTTCAGGGACAAATTAAGGGATCCTTTAATGAGACTTGAATATAATTATTTTCCAAGGGGCTGTTAAGTTTACATGGTTCTTTTATGTCTTTCAATTAGTCAGTGATTAATGTTCTGGGCAGGTTTTGCTGCCTAGAATTCACCCAGCTCCGCAGTTCCTTTGAGTCATGCCTGTCAGACACCCCACCAAGCCATCAAAACAGCATCAGCCTCAAGATGTTCCAGCCCAGGGCCCGATGCTGTAGCTTGCTGGATGCTATCTCATAACCTCGTTCACATCCCTGGTTTGCATTTAGTGTGAATCTAGTCATTAGCAGTACGGGTAGTGGCAACTCACACTTCTCTAGCACCAGTTTCAGGTTTCAGAAGCCTACACACAGTTTAAGCAGAACTCAGCTCAGGACTGAGAGAGATCTCTCAGTGTCTGAAATTCTGGGTGTGCAATCAGCACTTCAGTGCTGAAACAGCAGAGCTGGTGTACGCACACCGTGGCAGCCTGCTCTTGCCCCTCCTCTCAGTTGTGCTAACACAGCTCTTGTGTTGCACTTGACTACGGTCCTGACCTAGCTGACAAGTAACCCAGCAGAATAAAAGGGGTTTTGCTGCTGTTTTGGGGTCTTGGGTGGTTTGCTTTTATTTTGTTTTACCAGCCTATCCTGGATTAAGTATGTTACAATTGCAGGGGGCTGCTTAATCTGTCAGTCAGGTGTGGCAAAGCCTGTCTCATGGCTAAACTAAAGCCTTTTGTTGTGACTTGGAAACAGTTTTTCCTTTTGACTAGGTTTTAAATCCTACACTTTACAACATTGTTTTGCTCATCTTCCCCAGGTTCCCTGACAATATATCCTATAGCGCTTATCAGTGCTGAGAACTCTGGTTTTAAAACCCCCACTGGATCTTCACTTCCTCTGACTAGGCCTGTGAGTTGCTTTGTTCAACCACCATAGAGGTCCTTCTAAAATCTTTCAGAGTAGGACAAAACAGTCTTCCTCAGTGTATAGAACCTACCTGCGGTTCTAACTAAAGCCAGGATTTTACTCAGGCATTTCCAAAGTGAATGGAAAGGGCAAGCATGATTATCCTATAATGAACAAAGGTGATTTATTTATGCTGGCTGAGGTTTCCCTCACTGCTCTTTCATCCTTTCACAAAATCTGAAGCTGAAGGGAACTTGGAAAGAATTTGGAAATGCTGACTGCAGGAACCAGTCATAACACAATTATTTGCATTTTTCCACGCCAGTTACTGAGGAAAAGAGTGCAGAGCAATTAGCACAAATCTCCATTCTCTGGTTAATCACTGGTGGCAGTCAATCAGATCAGTGATTCTATCTGAACTTTTAATTAGAGCTGAAGGCTGGAAGAAGGAGAAGTGGAATGTTAAGCATTGGGAGTTACTACCTAGTTCTCTTCTGCTCATATTTACTCATGATATTTCATTTCAGCAGCAGATTCTGAAACGTCTGCCTCCCTGATTGTTCTAGATTCAGGTTTGGCTTCTCCTCTACTTTGGGGTCTGATTAGTTCAGTTGTCTTCATCTCCAAAGCTACTGATCCTTGGGAGCTGGTAAGACTGAGTCTCACCAGTAACTTTTGCATACAGATAACATGCCGTACCTGCTGTGTAGCTGCAGTAAGCTGGATCCCGTTAGTTTAATACAGTTACAGTCAAGTCGCATTAGAGGATCCCATCTTTTGTCATGGAAATGTCGCTCACTTCATTGCACAGGCTCCAAGTAGCATACTGAAGTGCAATTACTTCTATGACCTCTAGTGGGGATAATCAGAGATGCCAGACTATCACAAGTTCTACACTTTTTCTGAAAAGAAATGGAAGTCATCTGTTTCCAGAGTTCCAAGGCTACTGTTTTTCTGTAGAGCCCTGAGGTTATCTGTTGCACAGCACTGCTACAAAGGTTCAGCATTCTTACCAAAGGAGATGTATATCACTATATAGTTAATGCTTTTTGAATAATAGCAGAGCATGTTACCAGACACTTTTCACAATATCCTCCTAAAATGTTTTTGCCTGTCTGTATTTGTTTTTCTCCAGTTTTCTGTTTTGGACAATTTTTACCTTTGTGTGTTTCAGTTAAGTGGGTTTGCTACATGCTGCCTGATACATTCTACCATCCATACGCCCGTATGGTAATGGCCACGTTATTTTATCACTCATCCTAGTGAAGCCATGCTAGATGGATAATTCACAGAAAATGCAAAAAAAACCTTGACAGTTCAGGGATGTAAAAGCCAGTCTTGCACAGTTAAGCAATTTATATAATTGTGACTTTGTGGGGAGCAAGACATTACTACATTCTTGTCAACAAGCACCATGCCTAAAAGTTAAGAGGAACCAAAGGCAGGTCGAAACAAAGTACTGGCCTAAGGAGAGGAGGGAGGGTAGAAAGATTCAGATGCTGCCAAAGGAGGACAGTCCATGAATTCGAATAAGCTTCACCAGGAATGAGAAAGCTGGGACAGTTCAGCTTTGGGAGGAGAGGGCTCAGGAAGGATCATCACAGTGTGTAAGTACCTGATGGGAGGGTATTAGGAAAATGGAGGCAGACTCTCCTCAGTGGGGCCTAGCGACAGGACAAGAGGCAATGGGCACAAATTGAAATGCAAGAAATGCCATTCAAACAAAGGGAGATGTTTTTTATTGCAAGAGTGACTAAGCACTGGAACAGGTTATTCAGAGGTTATGGAGTTCCCAGATACGGAGATATTCAGAGCCTGACTGGGCACAGTCCTGAGCAGCCTGCTGGAGATGGCCCTGCTTGAGCAGAGGGGTTGGACTAGGTGATCTCCAGAGGTCCCTTCCAAGCTCATGCTTTCTGTGAATCTGCAGTTTCATCTGTATCTGTAGTTAGACAGAGTGTATGTGTTAGCCACACACACCTTTTGTGGTTATTGTCACCTGCTCCAGGCTGTATTTATTCCATGTGACCTATTTCTTGTGCTTTTGTCTAGCTATGTCTTCACTGTAGGGCTTTCTTTTGCTGTTGTAGCAAGGGTTTTTCCCAAGAATACATTGCTCTGGATTTGTGTCAAGCTGTGGGACCAATATTACATGAACTTGAGGTAGAAGTAACAAGAAACCGTAGTTTAGGGAATAGATCCAGGAAGCACTTGTACCTGCTTTTATATTACAGCCCAACTGGTAATGATTTGTCAGGAATAACATGAGTGGAAGAAAAAAATCAGATTATTTACTGTTGGAATTACCAGTCTGAAGAGATGAGTCAGTGCTGGAACCTACTTAAATCTCACCCTTTCCCTGGTCATGTTCTTTTCAATATTTCTTTTAATTGTTTAGGATTGTATCAAATCATGCTTGGTTGAACATTTCTGATTCAGTTTGTATTTAACTGTTCTTTTTAACCTTCGCCTCCCCTGCGATGTTCTTGAAAATCCAACCCTTCACAGCTTGATAGTGGTAGGAAGGTGGAGTCTGAACGCCTAAAGTTTGTCTGTGTGCCAATGCAGTTACAGTGTGCTGCAGAATTCACATTTTAAAAGTCTATAAGGAGTGCTAGTGGCAGCTACAGTTGAGACAAGTGACTAACAAGCTGTGAGGATGTAGACTTAAATATTCACCATCTCCATAGCGTCCACTGAAAGCAGCTTTGGACATACATAACTGATGTTTCTCATTGTGTTTTTTACACCTTTTTAATAGCTAGCACAAAGTCGTAAATCATGTTAAATAAAACTGTAGTCAGAATAAGTCATTTTGGGTTTGCTGCTTTTCCTTCCAATTGTGGCATTTGAAAACAAATCTTTTATTTTGAAGAAAAGTAATGTTGTTCTGACTTGGCATATCAAGTCTGAAACAAGCAGAATTATAACTGTTAACTATAGGTACAGTGAAAACAAAAGGAAAGACAATATGGTAAACAATTATTTCTAGAATGTGTCTCTTCTTGCTCCTTTCCCCACATCAAGCTTTTGCTGTAATCATTTTAAGAGAGCCGGTAATTAATTTTTTTCTTAGAGTTCACGTCTAAGCACCTAATATGCTTGAAATTAAGTGTGGTTAGTTGCTATACTTACAATTAATTAGTGTCAGATGGTTTCACAAACAATAAATATTTGGCAACCAATCAATCTCAGCCCTTTCCTATCACTCCTATAAAACAGGGGCGCATCCTCAGCACATGTAGCCTAGTGTAACTACCCTGCAACTGGTGGAAAGGATCTGGTTCTTTGTTTCTGAAGTACTGCCTACCTAAACCTGTGTCTACATATACCTTTAAAAAAATGAAAAAAATACTTCCTGTTCAGGCATTCTTACCTGAACATAAATAGAACCCTTCCTTGGATGGACTACTACAGTATGAGTAAGTCAAGTTTACCACTGATGTATATTTACTAGTAACACTTGAAAGTTAAGTTTTTCAGTTTTAAAAATTAGAAAGCAAAGCAAAGAAATATCAAGTGGATTAGTCCAGAACATGCTGTCCAGTTTCGTCTGAAGTAGGATTTTAACTCTGAACTCCTGATTATAAGCATAGTTCATCAGATCATCTTCCTCCTGTGGGTAGAAACGTCATCATTTTGGCTGGTTGGCTGCAGCATAGGTGCCTTTTCTTGTTTCTTCAGATGTGCCTAGTATGATTGACTCCAGAAGGAGATATTTAAATCATCAGAAAGTGTGGTTCCTAATGAACTTCAGAATGGGCTAAGCACTATGTAATAGTATACCTATTAGCCACACGATTTCTTGTCTTGCACCCTCTTTCTCAAGATGTCTAGCAATGGATTAGCAACTAATATGTGGCTGAGTAACATGCTAAAAGGAGGTCTTGCTTCTTGTTTTGGTTATTTGTTTGTTTGCTACAGGAGATACTACTGTTCGATGTGAGCAACTGGATATGCTTCAAGATTGGCTGTCTGAATTCAGAAAATCTACCTCCTCCTCCAGTACAGCCAATCCAGAGGAGCTGGTGGCTTTTGATGTAATCTGTGGAGATCTCAACTTCGATAACTGCTCCTCTGGTAAGATGAGGTTTTCCTTTTCCTGGTGTCTATCTATTCCAAAAAGGAATAGGAAAGTTCTTGATTCCTGTGGGTTATAGCAGTATACTAAGTTATGACTGGTTTTTGCAAGGAAAGACTTGATTGCTACAGCTACTTCTAAAATCAGTACTAGCCTTGAGACAGCCAAGAAGAGTACTTCACACTTACAAGCTCTCATGAGTCATTAAGCATGCTGTTTTTTAAGGCACAAAGGGCAGTAATTTGTTGACTTGCAGTAGCAATAATGAGGACAGATCCAGTGGTTTAGCTTTACTTGAATTAGGTAGACACTATTGTCCTAGAATTCTAGTTACTAATGAAAGACGTGTATGTTATGGGATTTGTGTTGAGAAAAACTAGTAAGTTCAGGCAGTTAAAAATAATTTGATAGTGCATACACACAAACAGCGGAGCTTAATGCTGCAGAGGGAATTAAGCATTACTGAACCAGTCTTGGAAAAAATTAACTGATACTGTGTACTCCTGGGTTTTTTTTATTTTAATAAATGTTTAATTTTTTTTTCTATATTTGGATGCCGAGAGTACTAGGAAAAAGAACTCCACAAAGCCATAATTAATGGGTGGCGAGTTCACAGGGATGGGAGCCTCTTCCAAACATAAATATGATGCTCTGTTAACAGTTAAATTGCCAGCACAGAGTGCAGAGCATTGTGTTCGTGTATCCTCTCTGCCTTCCTACTTGGTACAGCTCAGGCATCCAGCAGAGCTCCTTGATAGCTTTATATGATGGCCATCGACTCTGCTGGTTTGGAACTGGCAAAGGGATCAGCAGTGCCCAGCAGCCACAAGGCCGATGGCTAAAAGGTCTTTTGGGTGACTGGGCCAAAACTGAAGTACTGAGATAAAAAGAGCACAAGACAGGTACAGTGAGGGGGGTTCATCAGAAGATTTCGTCTGTGCTGGGTTACCAGGGAGATGTGCAGTGTACAGCTGAGCTCACACTGCAGTACTCAAAGTGGGATTCAGAAATTCAGACGAGAGTTTGTGGATTAGCAGGTGAACTTGTGAACAGTATCTAGTGTGAATTCTGTAGTCTTCATAAGAAGCTTAGGTAACTGAGGCTGAGAGCAACAACTGTACCAAAAGTAATTTTAAGAAACAAAAAGCAAGCATTGTCTGATCTCAAAAGTAACGAGTATTCTCTGATCTCCTGACTTGTATCAGACACTTGGAAGATTTTAGCAAAGTTGGAGAAACACTTCACTAGGTAGAAAAGACCATCAACCCAAACCACAGCCCTTCTGTTGCTTGTTTCTAGCTCCTATTGTACCAAAAAAAAAGTCACAGGTATATGATCCAAAGTAAACTCAGAATGGTCATGGAAGGTGCTGGCAGGTGCCCTGACTGGTAGAAGAATCCATTATGCACTGTGTGGGTGAACAGTAAGTGCTAATAGCTACAGAATACTGTAGTTAAACAAACATGTATTAGGAGAAAATAGAACAGTGGCAGTGAGGGAAGGA
>NW_010123146.1:99864-121395 GCF_000699245.1 Pterocles gutturalis
AATAAGGGGTCTCCCGCTAGCCAAGCTGCTACACACACAGGCTAAGGAGGCAACTGCGGCAGCCCTGATGAGGGGAGACAGAAGCTGGGGGATACAAATGGCCACATCTGCTGTGATGTGACTTTTTCACTTGCAATATTGTTGTATGCATGGAGTGGCCTGGAGGCAAAGAGGTCTATTAGTGAAATAAACAATCTGCTGCGTACCAAAAGGGAGACTGCCCTGTCAGACAGCAAATGGAAAGTGAGTGGGGCTGTGCAGCGGGAGGAGAGAGAGGGAGGGGGGCTGCAAGGCAGAGCATATGGTCAGTATTCTCTACCTGAGAAGTTTCAGCACTCTAGTCAAGATCTTGCACAAGAAGTAGAAAGTATTGTTGTGACCTGTCTTTTTAAAGCAAAAGTAAAAACAACTATTTGCTTTTGCAATAGTTGTAAATATTGTAAGCGCTACTAAAGAGGATTGAAAAGTAGGTTATTAAAAAAAACACATTTTGTTTTTGCTGTCTCTGCAGCTTACTTATATCCCTCTCCCCTTTAAAATTCACTCAGCCTGGAAACTGAAATTAAGCTGGCTATTTCAGTTTTTATTTTTAGATTGCTTTCTTTCCTTACGCACTAAGCAAGATTAATGCAAAGTTTTCTCCTCCATTTCTACATTACTCATTGTTTTAGGGACATTTGTTAGCATTGCAGAGAACGGAACATTTAAACTTTTCTTTCAAACAGTAACCAGCTTCCTGTAATTATGTATATGATTTTCTGTATTCTTTCCCACTCCACAGACTGATACGACAAGTAATTAATGCTTCACTGAATATCAAGCTTCTATTCTTAGATGTATTGACAGTACAAAGATCTCCAGGTCCAGGAGCGACCTTATGCTTATGACAAATTTTCTGTAACTCAGTTTTCCCCTCCAGCTTTACAGAACATAATGACAACATTCATACAGTGAATTCACATTTAGTGGGAACATTATTAGAAAGTTACTTACTGTCAGGTTGCTTTGGACTGACTCTGGTAAAAGTCTATTCTGTTTTTAAACCTTTTAGCATAAGATAAAAAGCGTTCCAGTCAGATGGGTTAAGTTTGTCACATCAGCTGTGACTTGTCACTATCAGTGGCACAGTTGCAAATTAATCATGACAAAATTTTAATCTATCTTAGATAGGTCCTGCTGATTATGTTTAGGATGGCTTTAATGCTTTAGATAATATTCCAGTCAAATTATCCATTGCCTATCCTTTCTCTTATCTATTATAGCTTGGAAAGCATCCAGTGAATTCTTCTGAAGCATGTAAAGCACAAGTTTTTGTCTTCAAACCTACTGAGATGTATACGTATACCCACAGACAGCCATTTACGTTGTGAAGTCAGTCCATTTCTCCATTGTGTGTTCTACCTCAACAAAAGTTTTGTACTGGTGTGAGCAATGTAATGTCAATGGCAGGGTAACGAAATATGTTGGAAAACCTTCACTTCAGTTTACAGCCAGAAACTGCCAAAGATGTGTTTCATGGAAAGATTTTGGAGGAAAGCAGTTATTAGCAAGCATTTGTTGTAATTTCTAAACAAGACAAGATATTGCTGTGCAGTAAAGCTGCTACTGAACTGGTTCAAATCCACCCTATATACATACACTGAGTAGGAAGGAGGACTTGCCTTTTCTCTTGTGGCAGAACACACCGTTGTCCACAGGTTTACAACACGTAGCTGATGTGACTTTTGCTCTTTCTCTGCAGATGACAAGCTGGAGCAACAGCATTCTCTGTTTACACACTACAAAGACCCATGTCGAATTGGTCCTGGGGAGGATAAACCATGGGCGATCGGTAAGATCTTCTCTAGCTGTCAGTGTACGAACTTGTATTTGTCTGTCACTCACACAACATCTATAAGCAGCAGGTAGTTCAGCTAACGGGCAGTAAGAATTTGGTGGAGACCAGTATTTAAAAGGGGCACATATTTTATAAACCTTAACAGTGTCTCATTGAATTATAATTCAGAAGCAGAGATCTCAAAATTCAGTCCACATTCTAGAACTTAAACATTACTTGAATGCCTTCCCACATCTATTCTACTTTTAAAATAATCTCTAGGTTACTTTAGGGAGGGAGGGGGAAGCCACATTATTGTTTCTGTACTTTCTGCATGCAGTGAAAAGGCTGCAGCTTTTGATCAGAATGTTCCATTTGGTGTTCTATAAATACTTTGAGGATGTAACAAAGCATTCAATGCTACAAACTTCTAGGGTTCATCTCATAAAATATTTCATGAAACTCCAAGATATTCCTACCTGCTGAAACTCAGTTTAACTTGGTGAAGTTTTAGATCAGGAATTACTGCTTTCTCTAGAGAAGTAACTGTAACTGTGAAGATTTAAAGGTAAGAATGGGGAACTGTTTAATAATGTGGTTTCACTCTGTTGAAGCAGAAAAACAAAAAACTCAGAGACGCTGGGGCCAAGAAACTGGAAGCGCAGAGGCAACATTTTGAAAGGTGGCAGGGAGTAGGGAGGTGTGGATAGAGGAGAAGTGAACACAAAGTGCTCTCAGTGAGAGTGATCCCCTCTCCCCCACACAGATGTTGTCTTCACACACGTGTGCCCGCAGAAGCTTCCCAGGAGGTACGCTGGGATAGTCACATCTCCCTTTCTGTTCACAGGTACCTTGCTGGATCCTGAAGGATTGTATGATGAAGAAGTGTGTACTCCAGATAACCTACAGAAGTATGCAATTCCTAATCCTCCCACATGCTTTAGACAATTCCCTGAAAAGTCAGCTCATTGCTTGCTATTTAACATTTCACAAATTGAGGGGTGTTTTATGGACTGTAAAAAAAACCCAAACCAACCAAACATAATTTTACTCAGGGATACTTGAGGATGAGGAAAAAAAGGGCAGGAAAAGTGGCTGCTCTTCTAAGTCTAACAGAATTGGTTTCAATGGGTGAAAAGAGGGCAACTGCAGTCAGTGTTTTTCTGTCTCTAGAGTTGGTCCTACCTGGATGGGCCCATAGGGCGAGAAACTCTTAGCACTTCTGAAACGGGAACACAGACAGCTTGTCTGACAGTCTTTCTGCAAGCAGCCAGTTCTGTGGTCACAGCACTGTAAAGGACAGCAAGAAAAGGAAATGTAGTTCTCCTCAAATAAAAACCCGTGAAGTTTAAAACACCAGCCCCAGCCCAACAACAAATTACCCACTCCAGAAAGCTTGCAGAATTCAAGACACCTAGAAAAGTAACCTCACAAACATAAAGAGGAATTAAATAGCATGTCAGACATAACTAGGAATATGGCTTAATATCTATCAGTGATTTTAGTGCAGCATTACTTTTAAGGAGTGTTTGATATTGAGAAACAGTTTGGTTTGAGCTAGTGGACTTATGAGAAGTACAAAAAACCTTAATTTGCATAAGTCTTAAGATAAATGTATTGACTACCTGTACTGTTTGTTAAACAATATGCCAGTGGAAATAAATTAATAAGCTTTGTACATTTTAGAGCAGCACTTAATGAATTTGATAATCCTTTTTGCACCTTCTCTACATTGAAAGCTAGTTTAATGGACTAAATATGTTATTATCATGACTAACTATAAAAGATGTCCTAGCTGTTTGTTACCAAAATATACTGAAGAGGTAAAGTTATTTAGTTATTTGAATTAATGTGTCTGCAGATGCTTCAGTTAACACACATAATGGAAATGGTACATTATACAGGTCCCGTTTATGCCAATTTTTACTCGCCAAGTACAGTACACTACATGGTATAGATGGACACTTAGTTGAATGTATTAGGTGAGGCTACCCCTTGAAGTCTTTTTTTGTGTCAGTTTTGAACAAAGAGATTGAATTCTAGACTTAAGGTCTGGGTTTAGTTTATATCAAAAATAAGGACTTGTGCATTCAAGAGCCTGCAAATTTCCAGGCATTTCTGTTCATGTGTTGAAAACACAAATTTGGTACATATGAAAGGGATTTCTGGAAAGCAAAAGTAAGGTAATTTGGCCCTACAATCAAGTTTGCAAATGCAAATCTGTATGTGGGTGTAACATTCTATTTTATGGTTCCAAGAGCAGGCTTGGAGCTCTTTAAAAAAAACATTTTCAAACCCCAAAACCCAAAAAAACCCTCTGTGTTTTCAAGCAGCCTTCTGAGACAATCTGTCACCAAATTACTTTTGGGATATTTTGTTTTATTCCCTGAAGAGTTACTTGTATTCAGCAATTAAGTTCCACTGACAGATAGGTGACTGATAGATAAAGAACCATCAAATGATCAATAAAGATTTAAGAGCATTGCTTCTGCTACCTATGTGTATATACAGAACTTCAGTGTGAGGTAACTGGAAGATATTCTTGAGTGTTGGTAACAGAATATATGTAAGAATTTTGCCTACTAAATGTGGCTTTCAGATTTCTTCCATACATTATAATTCTCTTAAACTGATGAAAAACCCCTCTACTAGACTGAAATTTCCACTATCTTCTTATGAAGATCTGCAGGGAAACAGGGATCTGAGTGTATACACTGTGTAGGCACGCCTATGTATTAGAGAAACCATCGCTTCCACGAGAGGCCAAGAGAGCCTGTCCTCCCATCTCTGCAAGGGACTGGTAAACATAAAAATTGCCAATAAGTTCAGTAAAATTTAAAGCCATTAATGAATCTGGGCTTTAAAGACAGAATCTGTGGAGCACTGTCTAGCTAACAAGTATCATTCACGTACACAGCAAGACAGGGTACAGCCTAAAATTGGTCTGTTCTCAAATTTTTGAATAATAAACCTTGATCAAGCTTTACAGATATTTAAAACAGACATTTAAATTGGCAATGTAAGCTATCCAGAGAATTATTTCTTCATCAGCACTCCTCTTTAGTTTATAAATAAAATCAAGTAGTTCACATTACTAAACTAATTAGGCCATAAAAGCAGCAGAACAACTAGTTCTTAACTATCTCTTTCATGTTAAGTACAGCATACGTAAAACATCGGACTAGAAGCACATACTTGGTACAAATAATGAGCAAGTCATTTATAATTCTAGAACAATTAATGAGGTAGATTTAACAATCTGGGCGCTGCCACAGCGCTGAAAGCCACACAAGCTTCTGCTCAGAAAGGCTTCGTGAAATGCACACAAATAATCTCATCTCACAAAGGCAATTGTCACCTTAAAGCAAAGCCCTGGAATAAGCCCATTTTTGTCTCTAAGCCCTGAATAGAGTCTAGCACAGGAGAGCACAGCTAAGAAACAAGATTTAAATGCAAATTGTTCCAGTCTCCACTGCTGGACAGTGGCTCACAATTCTGGGTGATAGGCTGCAACACCAGTAAGAAAAGTCTTCCTTAACCGGGGTGCTTCTCGCCTGAATGAGAGATGGTCCCTTGAGCCTTATTATGAGGGAGTAAGTTTTGCTTTATGGCTCCCTTACGTATGCTGCTCCTCACGCTCCTTTGATTGTTGCAGCTACAGTCAGCACTGCAAACCAACCATCAGCCAGAGAGCTGCGTGACAGGATTTTTATACTTAAACTTTGGAGTTATTTGGGACTGAAAATCTTTCAAGGAAGAAATAGAGTTCCAATTACTTTTTATCCTCCCTTTTTTTGTGTCCTATCAGTTAAGAGAATTATTCTGACAAAATTCAGGTTTAGTTGTGTAACTTAGTCATAATTAGTTATGTTCACTTAAATTGTTAGCATTTGTTAGCACGGCATAGCCAGATGTCCAGTACTTGTGTATACTTCCTGTAGAGACAAACAGCAAACCATTGCATGCAAAGTGGTACAAGTTTTAGTCAGAAGCAGATACATGCACATTTACAATTTTTTTCCTCATATATTTGAAATCAACATTTCCCTTCCATGAGCAGTTGCGCAGGTTAAGTGAATACCCAGCGTTCACAGACTTTTAAAAGGACATAATTGAAGCTAAAACAAATTCATCTTTTAAATCAATGCAAATAAGATTTTTTTTTTGCAGTAGTACTGCAGCGCTAATCAGCAGTTTCTTCTACTTTGTTACTTAATTAGCTTTGCCAAATATAAATACAATTTTTGAAAGAGGTCAGTCCCATCAAAGAGATTGCTTGAACCTAGAAAAAGAATTTGAGGAAGTGAATCATTTGCAGTAGCTCTTTGTAGGATCAGCTTGCAAATGGGGTGCAGACAGTAAGCTAATTTAATGCAAGTTATTAGATGACAGTCTAAAGCTGAAAAAGGCAGCTTACTTCCATAAACTAGTTACAATAAACTCTAAAAACCTTCAATACCGCACTAAGTCCAAAGTGGGATAAGAAAAGTTATTAAATAACTATATGACCAGAATTTTGTCATCATTGTCTTTTGAAGGCACATCAAGTACTTGTATCAACTGACCCAAACTTACAGATTATAACACTACTGAAACCTAATCAACTGTAGCTACTGTTGTGTCCCCTCTGACACCATTCAGATCCTTCTAAAGAGACAAAATGTGACAAAGAAACCATTTTAATCTCAAACATCAAAACACATCACGAAAGTCTGGTGTTTGTCTCTTGTTTTTCGTTCATTCTATACTCTCACATGCATGCATTAAAAGATTCCTAAACCCAACCCCATAAAACCCATCCAGAGCCAAATCTTAAAAACTGGGTGATCAAAAGTATATCTTATTTTTTTCCAAGGTGAAATTTAAAGGCTTTGTACCTGCCAGGACCCAAGTTCATGGCTCAGTGTTTCTCCTGCGACAGTTGATGATGTAGCTTAATGGCGTAATCAACTCTTACAAGGGAAACCACAGAACCTTGAGCTCAGGTTTTGGCAGGTACGTAAAGGAAAATTATTTTCAAGGAGGTGGTTTTGAAAGCAGTTTGTGTTTTGAGCCAGATAGCAAAACCACAACCTAATCTGTCTCTCTCTGGATGCACAGTTACTGTGCAAAACAGCTGCAGCTGTACTTGATGCTAACTGTCTGTGTAACACCCTGCCCATGCTGTTACCATGTGCAAGTCCTGCTTTTGCGTGCACAGTTGTGTCTGTTACCTTTAGCAGATCTTTTAAATAGAACACAAGAAGGTAAACCAAGTTTCCTTTTAAATCCAATACAACAGCAAAACAATACAGAACAGCACAGCAACTTAGCATTACGGTAAAAATAGAGTGATGGGGACCCTTGTGGGTTATCTGGTCCAAGGTCACATTCAAAGCAGGGCTAACTTCAAAGTTAGATCAAGTTGCTTGGTGCCTTAACGGTCTTCTGTAGAAAACCTACTGTTAAGGTTTAAGCACCCCAACTAAAAATTTTAATGGGAGAGCTGCAACTTGCCTGAACACAAGACTGGTACCTGGAAAACCTATTCCTAATTTTGACTGCTTCTGTATATGGCCTTGGGCTGGGTAACATCCATACAAGATGGGGGCAGTACTAACACACCCGCTGAGTAAGCCCACCTCGGTAGAGTCTGAAGAGTGTCACATACAGGAATCAAATAAATTAGGCTGTCATTACTATTAAGTAAGAGCTTAGGGTCCAAGACACAGTAACCTGATGCTGAGGCTTGCTCAAAACCAACTACCACATGCCCAAATGTGTGCTCCTGAAAACCATTCCTCATCCATACCCTGTCTATAAAGCTGGTTTTCTTAATTTTCAGAGTTGCTCTGGTCAGAATGGAGAGGTTTGTATCAAAGTACTCAGGTTTGTTCTAAAGTAATCCATGAAACAGTTTCCTTCTCTGCTGGATTCAGCAACACTGGAAATCAAGGGAGGGGCTGTGGGCTGCGATATACCACAGCTAGCAGGCAGGCAAGGTCCTCATCTCAGCTGTTTGTTCTCCTGGCTACAAGGGCAGGTCCATCTGGTACAGCACCAGTGATGCCAAACCCACCATGAGGCTTTAAGAGTGCTGTCAGCATCATTTTGGAAAACACATTTAGAAGAAGATGTGCTTTACAATCTAGTGTAATGCATGAAGGGACAGAATGGGCAAACATTTAAAGCACTTGTTTTGTTTTTTAATGAAATAGGGTGCTGGAAAGTGAGGAAGGAAGGAAAGGATACTTAGTCTATCCTACCAGCAAGAACCACAGTTCCAGTCAAAAGGGGAGGAAGGCATCATTGAAAGGAAATGGGAGGAGGATTGACTACATGCTCTATACAGAAGAAGGTCTCTACCTGGAATGGAAAGTGGTGAGTTTCAGAGTTGACAAAAAAAGCCGTAACTCACACAACAAACTTCCCTGGATGGCACTGCAGCCTGTTCTGCTTGGGTTCAAATTCATGCTCTAAGGACAACCTGCTGCTTTGCTATTTTCTACTTTTGCATGCAAGTACCAAGTTTGTAAACCTATTACATAAACAAATTCAAGATGAGTTTCGGGATTCTGGTGGCAACACTGGTAGATACGCTGCTCTTCAAAAACAAACAAAACCTCTTGTTTCTATTCCTTAAACTTTTGTCTGATGCTTTCCATGCCAGCAGTCTGAATATTTTTAGTCTTTTCAACTGTCTTGATGTTCTTTTATTAAGCCTATGAAAACCTACTTAAATTACAAGTCTGTGATCTGCAGAAGTTAACACAGGCTGGCCAGAATGAGAACTTGCAGTGCAACTCTCTGCTTCCTGGTGTAGGACCTTGCCTTATACAGAATTCCATTATAAAAATGAGAAACTAGTTCACACTTATTTACCATACCCCCACATTGCAGTTCCTGCAGAAGAGCAGACAACACAGCAGTTCAGTACAGCTTAGTCCATGATACCTCAGTCTGTCCGCAGTCTGCTTGCACGCGCTCTGTGGACACAGCACTTTAGCAGCTAAATTCTTTTAAGGCTTCCTGTTTCAGATGCACAAATGCCCATGGCGCATCTGTATGGTAAGCCCATCTTATATTTTGGACAAACAGCAACAAAACCAATATTTGAATTGTTTTGACCCAGATTAGGTTTTTGATAAGGCTCATTCTGACAGCATAAAGAGAACTAAAATATCAGTGCTTCCTGCAAGCAATTCCCCCAGTACTGGCAAAGTACCTGGTCCATAAGAGGGGACAACCACATTCTATCAGGTGAGTGTTAAAGTTGCTCCCATCCAGCTTTCAGAAGCTGGGAAGCATGCAGTATTTCTTACAGAGCTTTAATTTGGTCCTATGAAATGCTGCCAGAACAAAGGCTGGAATTCAGAGACACGAGGAGCAGGGTTCCTGATCACCTTAAGCTCCTATGACATTTAACACCTCTATCTAATGAAGACAGGCTTCCTTTTTAGCTGCATAATGTATCTAGTGCAGTACGGCCAGCCCCTCCTCCCAGGTGAATGCTTCCTTACACACACAGATTAACCTATTGCAGCACTTATAAGTCTGTCTGGAACAACACTGATGTTACTGTAAATGGAAAGAAAAAGTACAACACATTTCATCCAGACTGCTTCAACTGTGTATCATATAAATGGTTCACCTCATCAGCCGCACCACATTGACATGCCCTGTGTGGCAGTTAGTTTACCATTAGCCCAGCCAAGCTAGACTGGTCCCATACATCTATTAATACAGCAAGATAGTTCAAAGTAAACTAAAAAGAGGCATAAAAGCTGAGTCCTGGTGTGTGGTATAACAGATCAGTTTTCCAGTTCCTTCCTTCTTACTTTTGTTTTCCTTCTGCAGGAAGTGGAAGAGTTCAGCTTTATTACCCAGTTAGCAGGCTTGACAGACCACCTACCAGTAGCGATGCGTCTCGTGGTGTCTACAGGAGAAGATGACCCTTAAAACTGACCAGCTTTGAGAGATTAGACGAGGGAAACGTTAATGATATTAAGCAAATATCAGAGGATAAGAACGAACTATTCTGGTGCCACATTAGGAAGATGACCAGACCTGACCCAGGCGACTCCCAGAATGTACCAACAACAGTGGATATAAAAAGGGAAGAAATGAAAGGGGTTGTGGCCAAAAGCCACTGTCACGAGTTGCTCAGGCAACAGGGCAGGCCTGTGCTACAATGCTTTCACTGTGGACCGAAAAGAACCAAGATGGAAGTCCTAATTCCTTCTGAACCAGTGCCATTCTTACTAAAACATGTTTTTATACTAATATATAGCACAATTTAGTTTGTAATTAGTCTGTGAGTTAGTGCTCAATGGTTTTTTGCATCATTTCTTTGTATAACTAAGAAGCTAAAGCTTTTTTTCCTTTTTTAGCCTGTTAAAGTTGTAGTAGCGTGCTTGCATCAGTAGCATGCGCCCGCACTGCATGCCACTCTGAGATAAAATAGTAAGATACCATGGGGAATATCAGAATGGAAGTGAGTTCAAAAATCAAGATACCAGCCAAAGCAAGGCATTCTGGGACTGGCAAACCCTTCTGTTATTACAGATAGACCTTAAAACAAACAAAACTCTATTCAATTTGCAGACTAATATCTACCTGTCTGATTTGAGGATACTTAAAAGATTTGGAATTAAGTCTTCAAGAACACAGTTCTACCCTTATTCCAGCTGTGTTCCCACTGAAATTATGAAGTGTTTTGTCTGAGCAATGACTCCAGAATTGGGCCTTTAGCTTTCTAAGCGCAACTTATTCCCTTAAGAAGAAATATAGTTCCCCTGTAATGTCTTTTCTTTCTTTCCCATATGTGGGGCAGTTCTGAATTTATGGTATGGGATGATATGTACGTTACAGTAGAGTATTCTGAATAGATTCCTGTAGTACCATTGGTAACACCACAGCCAACATTCTGCCTTAGCTAGGAAGAGTAAGTGGGAAATAGCTTGTAATATGCATGCTAGATATAGAGTTAAAATAAACGTGACATTTTGGGAGAAAAAGTGTAGAACAGTATATGACTGATAAGGCAGGATAACCTAACAATTTTCCAAAGGAATCAGTACACTAAACAGAAAGTGTGCTGTGGCTAGCTACTAGAGAATAGGCCTGTTACGCTCAGCCTTGGGTAACTACTTCCTGTGAGCAGAGGGTTTGCTTATGTCTGTGAGACAATTCTCCATTTGTTACGCACTCATAGACTTTAATAGGGGACTTGCCATCTAACTAATTTGTTCTTTCCACTGCAGCTCTTTAAACGTGGAGCTCCCCTCTGCCATCTTATCCCCATGACCTGAGCTACTCAGCCTCTGTAACCTTAACAAAAAAAAAATGAAAAGCTGAGAATTTGGTCCATAATAAGGCTTGGCATTTTTTTAAGGATTTAAATTCAGAAGGGTTTGTGATGCTAAGAGAACAATGAGCATTTTAACCAATGCTTAGTTTCTTCTGCCTACTTCCTGTTCAATTTCAGTGTTATTTCCTCTTACATTACAAATACCCTGTGTTGAAAAGAGTTAATCTATACTTAACTCCATTAAGTGTTTTAGTTACACTGGCCACAAACTCCTGAAGATGCTCTTGTTTTGGTTTAGTTTACACCTGCTAGGAATCAGCTTGAGCTAAATCAGAATACATTTAAATTAGAAATCCCAGTCTGCACAGCCTCTGGTACTGGTTTAATTAGCTACAGTAACCAACAGACCTTTCACTTAGATCAGCCTGATTTTGCAAATAGAGAAACTCATAGAAGTACTGGACTAACACTATTGGCTAATTCCAAGTAGGTGATAGACCGCTGCTCACGCTCTCCCACTGCACATGGTCTTGACACATTTTATGCCTCATTTTCCAGTCCTGGCATCCCTTCAGCAGAGACTGCCTCTTAAGTGTACTGTGCCAAACCATGGGGTGGTCAGTAAGTGTAACCCATGGGGACTCAAAAATGGAACCAGACTCTATTCCCCTTTTTGATAAAATTAGGAATTCAAGTTTACAGCATCAGAGACTTTCATGTACTATGCCAGTGCACCACCAGTTTCCCACTTTGTATGTTTCTCTTTATACAGAGGGTGCACTTATGTGCAATGTGTTTTCTGGTTTCTTATCTCTCCCCCCAATTCAGAAAGACTTGTACCTGAAACAATGCTTTTAAATCCTATTTTCTACCTTGCTTGTATTTTATTAACCTTTTTAAAAAATACAAACAGCATCAGTAGCAATTTATGTGCTGTCCAGCAGCTATTTCTCTGTAGTAAGATTAAATATAAGGTACAGTATTTTTAATAGCTTTCCTAACAATGTAAACTACAATTTGATATCAGTTTCACTAAGTATCAGTTGCAGGAGCTGAATTTGACACTCTGTGAGATATGATCATAAAACTACTGCCAAACAATGTTACATTTACAGTAAAACTAACATGGTCTAAATTACTTTTAAATTAGTTCTGTGGCTTTGTGCTGACTAAAAACCAGGCACTTTTGTCAACTTTTTGAGATACGTTGAGAAATATTTTTTAAAATTTGAAGTAAACTGTTTTAGATTTTGATGTTCTTAGTTTGTCAGTAATCAAGAAATGGATAATTGTAAAATGTTCTCTTTAAACAATACACACACATTTAATCAGTGTAGGTAGTTCTTACTAATTTACTGTGTTAAGGCTCTAACTTAGCAAGAGAGTGATGCTGGGAGGTACACCATTGTGGCACCACTGTACAGATGCTCCTTGCTTTTTTGCATTGATCCTGTGCCTTCTGCTGCTGTGGTATGCTTACAGGAGTCAGAGAGTGTACGTACCGGTAAACTGTAACAAACAGGCTTTCCTTTCCAGAAGGGTAACACCCTGGGGAAAAACTAGTTTTGTCTACACCACTACTACCACAGTTCAATATAGTATCTCACAGAGAACCATTCAGACAATGTCTGTACTGGCAGGATATCAATCATTACAAGCCTTAGACAGATACTACATAACAGAATATTTGCATTTAAAAAAAAGGGGGGAGGGCACAACATGCCCAGGAAATCAAGCCCTGGACCACTTTTTCAGATGCCAATCCCACTTTGCTTAAGGATATAGCATGACCCAATTTATTAGCAGCCTGTTATTTATAAGAAATTTGAGTTAAGCTTACTCTACTATGTTTACCCCACTTTGTACAGGAATTTCAGGTATCTTCAAGAAGTTGGTGATAATTATGTTCTTGGGTTAATAACTGCCACTCAACAGGGATACTGCAGATGAAGTGTCATCTGTTTTTATAAAAGCTAGATAACATCTCCAGTTTATCATGTTCAATTTGCATTTTGTTCACTTGTTCTAGAAGTGCTGTTGTAAAAGACACAAACAAGGATAGCTGAAAACTAAGAACTTCAAGAATTTTCAAGGATGTCAGGTCCTTACAAAATTGGTACCTTTAGATCCCTTCAAAAACACAACCTACAGCAAACAGCGCATAGCCTCTCAGGCACATTCAGCCCCAGGTAATGCGTGTGCTGTTTGTCTGAGGGACACAAGCCACCTGCTTTGCACCACAGCTCAGCCACTGAGGACCAGGGTAGTAACAGAAGTGTTCACTGTAACTAATTCAAGTGGTGGACAGCTACTTTTATTCCATCACAAACTGGATGCTTCATAGAAGCTGTCTAAAACAACCAAACTTAAACTGTACCACACATGGGCTCCAAGAGAAGCCTGCAGCCCACGGAGGTGTGGTGTGGCCTGCTGCAGAGAAACCCTTGAGAAAGCTGTCTGGTGTAATGAATTTACCTATCTTCTGCTAGTCTAATGACAAGGTTTTGTCCCAGAAGCACTCTCAGCTAGTCTGGGTAGACCCTCAGTCCTACATATTAGGTATGACAGTAAGATTTAAGGAACTTATAATTCCAATAAGGAATTTTTTTTTTAATGGCCTTTGTTTGGTGGTCCAGATTAAGCAGATCTGACAGTCCCCAGTTTGGTCTCTGAGCTACCCTGGGATCACAGTGTGAGCACATATCAGCTTGGAAATGAAGCATTTTTACCTCCTCCTGGCACTATAGGATTAGAACAGAAATACAATTCAAGCACTTTTAAAAATTCCCAACTTTATCATCCATTATAATGAGGGTCAAATTGTTACTGAAGGTCTCATTTTTCCATGCCACCTTGTTTTAAATATAATCTTGATGCTTTTAAAGACTTGTATTATTGCTGAGGTTTAGAAATCCTATAAGAAGAATAACCTTTTTTTATTTCAATGATCTTTCGGTATTGTATCCTTCTGGAACCTAATGTTTTTATATGGTAAGCACACACCTTCTGACATTTTGTTATAAATGTATTAAAAAAATAAAAACTTAAATATTTTCATTGGTTTCTTTGACTCCAAAAAAACCACAATCTCAGACCTGATAAAAACAAGGTATTTTGAACAATAGGGAGGAGTTTTAGTCTTTTATTGGTGCTGAAAGGAATAACTGGTTGATGCAAACAAGATAATAAAATTTCAAGGCTCAAATGATTCTGTGCAGTCCACTTTTTCTGGTTTTGTGATGTGGAGTCTGATAGCACTAACAGAAATCTGACTCTAAGATGCAGTCTGGTGGGTGGGTCAAGTATGGTCTCACTGTGCTATGCCCGTTCTGGTGAATATGCAGAAAATAAAGGGTGAAAAAATGAGTGCTTTTAACTCTCTCTCCACCTTGGCCTCTACTGCTCAGATATCCCCCTGCACAGACACACTCTGCTCAGTTTTCAAGGTGCGCAACCTTCACGTAAGCATTCACAGTGCATGCTGTAGGCTGCAAACCTGAACCCCACATCTCACGCCAAGTCCATGCTTTACGTACAAGGATATCCACTCCACGTTGCATTCTGCTAGCACTTAATGTAAGACCACTTCACAAGAACTCCTTATGCAGTTCTACATCCTAACATCTCAACAGTTACCTAGTCCCTGAACTAACAGAAACAGGTTATCTTTATACTGTTCAAAGATAATTATTTTAAAAATCCCAGAAATCCCCCATGTACATATATCCTTAAGAAATCCAGTGATTTAACAAAACAAGGGAAAAGAATCCATTTTACTGGTTGTCTTTCTGAAGAGTTCTCCAAGTCTTTTATAAAAGCGAGTAGAGAACCCTATCTTGAAGAATTTATTTTTCCTACAAGCAGAAAGGAGGAAATCAGTGGAATGCACGTGATTAAGGAAGAGCACAGCATGCACATTTCTTGTAATTGGCTCAGGGATGATCTTGTGAGACAGGATGTTAAAGATGGATCTCTGCAGCTTTCTCCACCACTGTACAGGTGATTTTTCTCTGCATTCTGCTGCTACCATAGCACTGTACTTTAACAAATTTCCTTTTCCAGTGCCAGATTCCCAGTACATGCCTCTCCTGCAACACCCGGTTTATTTTTCCATTGTTGCAGTTTGCTTTATTATGTGAGTGACACAGAAGTAGCTATAGAACCACACAGTAAAACAATCATTTCTTGGACCGTTTGCATCTTCCAGACATTTAACTAAGAAAAACAAGTAGAGAAGATTGTAACTCCTTCCTGCACCCTCTGCCCCAGGAGTTGCAGTGTGGTTTATTATGACCTCGTGCCCACAGCTGCCTGTCGGTCGGCACCGTAACTGCAACGCCATCTGCCTTCGGCTATTGTACAGACTCTGTTAGCAAAGCAGCTATTAAAATACAAACCTCCCTATCCCACTGAAATTCCTGCTCAGAATGCTGCTGAAACTGTCATTCCTCTAGCCCTTTTCTTTGACTATTTAATACTTTGATATATCAATTCTTGTTGCAGCAAATTCAAGTTGCTCACCTACATTTTCATGGCCTTTCAAAAGGCATACTCTTACCCGTTACCACTGGTTTTGACCACTCCAGATTTCCCATCCAGCACTCCTAAATCTCTAAGCCCTTCATATATTCCTCCACACTTTCCCTGACATTTAGGGAAGGCACCAAGCAGCCACTTGTGAAATCAGTGAGCAGGCCTTGCTAGGAAGACTGGCAGGAAAACAACAATCCTCTTTCTCATCTTTTACATAATGGCAGATGTAACAGCTGCTTCATATGACCACTAGATGTGAACAGGAAGAAACGTGTGCTAATCACAGATAAGATTAGAAGAAAATTGGAGGAGGAAAAGATATCTGAGGATAGTTACACATTGGGTCTGTGTACCCAAAAAGACCATCGAATCTCCATCAACATTTAATCTGGGCCCTGACTCCTCCAAAACCCCTTTAGAGGTCTGACAAATATTTCATACTATTGCAAATCACATGAGCTGCTGAGGTTGTGCTCTGCCTCACACGTGCCCCAGTGCCATGCTGACACCACTGCCTCTCACACTGATAGAGGCCTTTCTGACCTGTGAACCCAGTTCATCTACCTTCAGTGTTTGTCACAGCCTCTCACCGTCCTCCTGTCTGACTTGGACTCTTTGGAGCAGAAGACGATGTCACTGTCCTGTCTTTTATACAGCACCCAGCACTACATTGTCAAAGAAAATGGCTTGTAGGCACCAAGAACCATCCACACAGTAAACAGAAATCAAATGAGATTAACTGTAGTAGAAAAATGCTGCAGCCTTCCTGTGTGTTTTAAAGGATGAGATAATTGAATATAATCACATAAAATAAAGGGACATTTTCCCCATGTTGCTATTAACATACTAACTCTTAGCTAGTTTTCCTGTCTGTAAATTGCACAGTTCCTAGAAGACAGCACCTCCTTACTCTGTCCCTCTGGCAGGGTCCATAAGCTGATGCTTCACCTTACCTCACTTTCCACATGAGCATCGCATCTCATGCTCACCAACACTCGCCTGCAGTTTGCACCACTGCCAAGTCCTCTAAGTAAACCTATGAAGTCTCCTAAGCAAAACCCAGCAGAGCAACTCCAAACTCCTTTAAGTGCCACTGTGCAGTTAGTAAGCCAGGTGTGGCAGAATATCCTTTATCTGTATAAACACTGCAACAAAAGCCTAAAGCTTCTTAGATCGAGTAGTTTTCATTGCTATACTACATCTGCCACAAAAGGTTTTTTGCAAAGCTCTGCTAAAGCTCTTCAAGTCATGGTACTCTGTGTCCAAAGCAGCCAGAAGCCTTAAAAGTCTCACTCCTATTTGCAAACGTTTGATTCTTTCAAATCCCATCAACAAGATGCTTCAGCCTGATGAGCTCAATAGAGACCTTAATGTGATCCTGAATGCTGTACTGTCATTAGTATACTGAATATTGATATCTCTGACCGCTTTCCACCCTGTTAAAATGGAATTTGCCTCACAGATACACACGTTAAACACTGTATTAGCCAGCAACTGATATAAATCCTTCTGCCTTAACAATACAAAATGGAGGATGATGGCTAAGACACTGCAGTGCTACACCAGAGAAACACAGCTGCCTGTAGAAGGGACAGTAACATGTCTGTAAAGCAGGGGGACATACCCTACACATTTAACCTGTGAGCTGCGATGCCACAGATGCCTAGCAGATGATTCACACAGAGTTCAGGATGCAATTATGGTAAGTTCTCTATTCCACAACGATACCTCTGCAATTTTAAGATTCTGGATGACGCAGTAAAAACAAACGGAGGGGTTTCCAATGCTGCCGCAGCCTCCAAACACTTCGGTATTTGAAAGAAGTGATGTGGGAGTTCAGCACCCGAAATTACCCAATGGCAGAATATTCTGAATGGATCACACTCCAATGACCAGAAAGAGATGAGCATAATGAGGGGAAGATGACATCTTTCAAATGTAATTAGGTACCTTTGTTCTCACTAAGGAGGCTAATGAGCTTTCAAATTAGCAGAAGACTGCCAGCTTGAACATCCTGGCCCTGCTGCAATTTGTGTAAGGTCCTCACTACCTTTTCAGATCTAACTAGGTATAATTGTTACCTTCTTTGTGTTTGGCTGCAACAGGTTCTTAAATACCTTTCAAATGCCAATCCAGAATTTTGAGTACTCAGCAAAATCCAGCTAGATCGTTCTGTACAATCAAAAACTTCTTCTGAAGTCAACTGCCACACTGTCACCAGCTCCAGCAAAGCCAACATTGAATGTTTTCTATTGCTTAATAAGGACCTTTGGGATATCAAGGAACAAAAGGCAGTTGCAAGTTCTGCAAGACACCAACTGAAAAAAAAACCTAGGCCTGGCATGATGCCAAAGCACTATGCTAAATATATTTCTAATGAAAGGTGTATCACACAAGACAAACTAATTCTCAGTATGCAGCCTTGTCCATTACCTCAGCCTCAAAATAAGACCACTATGAAACAGGTATTTAAACTCTATTTTCTCTTACTCCTTGGTTACATATAATTTATCTTTTCCACATTTGCCAAGAACATTATTTATAGCCACAGCAAACTCAGCCTTTTAACAAAATGTGTCTTGTGTCCCACAACAAGCATGTAAGAAGGCCTTCATGCTGTAGCTACTTCATTAATTATTGTACCGGTGTTCTTGGAACTCTGTGGTGGATGTAAACTAACGGTGCTTACCCTGGTGAGATCCCTCTTACCCACAGCTGACCTTGAGTGTCCTTCCACCTCACTGCCAAAACCTCAGCCTCACCATTCTGCACTTGTGTGTTCCAACCTTAGAACAAATTACAAGCTGTAAATGTAGCATTTATTATGCATCAACAGAAAGAAATGCTGAGTCTGGTTAAATGCTGGGCAGTGGCTCTGTACCCAGTAGAACAGGTCCTTGTTCAGGCCTGGATTCCAAGGGGCTGACAATTAGAAAGAGGTTTTTGACCACAGGACCAGACAAGTTCAAAACCAGCTTCCCAATGACCACAATGGAACGCAAAACAAACAAACAAACAAGCATTCCTCTCCAAAACCTCACTGCTTTTAAAACAGAGTTTGATGTATTTTTGAAGAGAGATTATACACAGGAGCCCTAATACAGAAAGGGACGATACACAGCTATCTAGAAGGTCCCACTCTGTCCTGTGTTTGGTTTGAGGATGGGGAAAAGTACAGAATTTCTTTTGCTTCTGAGTAATGATTATTTACAAGTGCAAGCATAATTATCTGTTTGGGACCTTCAGTTTATTCTTTTTTTAAAAAAGTGATATTTTTATTCATGTTTTAAACATGGACAGAACTGGCACTTATTATCAAAAACTCTTCAAGTATGAATAGCTCCTTGTCACAGCTCTAGGTAAGAAGACTGTACTTAAAAGTGGGGGGGGGAGGTGGCTGGTGGTGGTGATGAGGAAAATGGAAAAAAAATTGAATGGAAGGAGGAGATGCTCGATACAGCAACAAAAAAAAGGCAAGAACATTAAGAAAGATTAAATGGCCCTTAGTTGTTCGGGAAACATTCCGCAGTACTTACATTGCTGACTAGTTTTGTTGCAGGGAAGCATGACTACACCTTGCCTTTAGTTTTAGAGATTTTCTTTAATTAGATCTTATTTTAAATACAATTATTTGATTAGCTGTTGCCCAGACAACTCAGTGAATGCAAATACTGCCTGTTTCAAAAAGAGTCATAGCTCTCAGCTTTTAAGGGGAAGTAAACAATGGAGCAGTGTATCTAGTTCCCAGCTAGAGGCAGAGACACAAGTGGAATATTCTCCCCGTAAGCAAAGGGATATGGGCAGCAGCATCCAAGAAAGCAGCAGGAAGCTGGCAGTGGATATAAGCATTGCATCGATCTGAACAGATGATCTCCTGTGAGAAAATACCTTTATTTATTCAGGCAGACTACACGGCTTAGCTGACTGGCAGTGTGACAAACACAAAAATGGCAGCATTCGAAATGGGGACACGTTCTGCCATCGAGGGAGGCTTCAAAGAAAGAGAACAGGCTAAACAACACCTAAAAGGGCCATGTCACATCCTTATCGCAAAACTCTTATCGATACCTGTTGATTGCCACTGTGGAGCAAGGCACATGCTGCCAGCTGCATCTGCACATTAGCATATCTACAACAGATTATTAGAGCAGTTCAACTCTCCATAACGCAACCCCAGCCCTAACTGGTTAGGAAGAATTGCTCAGGTGATCTAAGTGCCAGTGTCCCTTTTGGAAGGGACATGCTACTTAGACCTCTGCTCTGCTGTTTCATTCATATCACCTGTAAACATTAAATAAAAACCACAGCCTGGTGGTGCAAGCATTGCACACGAACACAGGAAGAGACTGGCCTTGAGGAGCTTCCTGCTTGTGACAAGCACAAAAGAAAACATACACAAATTAAGTGGTTTGTCAGTATACACCCATGAAACCTGTAGAGCTGAGTGCCTTGCTATGACAGACTAAAGCCTGTTTTGTACTGAAATATGAAGACATAGTCTTTCCTGTCTTTTTCTCTGCCTTCTTTCCTTTTTGAAGACTTTTTGATATGTATTGCAGAGTATGTGCCAAGATAATGCACAAGAGGGTGAAAACATAACATTCAATGTGCAAGTTGACCTTGTGTTTCATTTATTCTGCTGTGCAACATAGAGGGAAATGCCAGGTTTTGTTGAGCACTAGTCAGTATCATGCAAAAAGAGATGGGGGGGGGGGGGGGGGGGTCCGGACTAAACCCCTGAAATAAAAACAAATAGAGTATTTAATGCATGAAAGAGAAGACATGCAACTTCCCTAGCAGTTTCATACATAACAGAAGCACATACAAAGCCATCATAATGCAATATATCAGCACAGCTTTCTATACAAGACCAAAACACATCAACATGCCGCCTCCACCAAGATCTTCATCCTTAGGTATGCTATGCCTAGAGACTCAGGATGAGTGCGCTCTAATAACACACAGGCTGCATGAGATAACTTTGTTGCAATCTTACCACACTTTCCCCATGTCTCCTCAGTGCCTTCAGATAAAGTTTTGGTTTTATGCTTGAGTTCCAGAAGCATAAACTTTAAATTAAACATTTTTGTAGGAAGAGACACCTTTTGCTGAAGAGAAGTGTGAGTGCCTGCCCAATTGTGGGAGACTTCCTGGCTTGCTTTTCTGTTAGCTTCTGAAACCTCTGCTTTGCTTTCAGGACAGACTGCCTGGTCAGCCAGGCACAAGGGAGGGTGGAGGAATGAAAGACAGCCATTGATTTCAAGCAAGGTTGAGGCTTAATGAGGAGCAATGCCAACAGGGTCAGTTAAGGGACCATCACTTAAACTCTCTGAACAGAATGAAACACTAGATTTATAATTTTAATCACTCAGATGAGAGCACGCTACCGGAGACACATAGTAAGCCATGTACACAGGCAGCAGAGGCTAATCCATGTCACTTAGCACAGGAGGTATGATAAAGCTGCTACGACTGTTTGTTTTTAAAATGGGGGGAAAAAAGTTTGGAAATAAACTAGGGATGACTAGACTTTAACATAAAGAACCTTCTTCCCATTTTCAGCCTTGCACGTACAGATTACAACAGAACTACATCCCAGCATGCCAGGATCCACATGTGGCAAAACCGGAAGCAAAATTATATGGTATGAACACTCTTTTCACACCAATTCACTACCTGTGTGTGTGCTTGGCTTCCTCAGTCTGAAAGTCACACAGACACTCTCAACACATGAGCTTCTGTTTCTTTAATCCCACTATTCTAAAAAAAGCAGGCCTCTAAGGCAGCCAAAGTTTGTTCCCTCGTGCAAACCTGTGGGCTGGAAGCAGGTGCTGACACAACTTATTTTATGCAGAAAACAACCAGGCTCACGGGGAGGTGACACCCACCAGGG
>NW_010123147.1:0-13354 GCF_000699245.1 Pterocles gutturalis
AGTCCTTTTTTCCTTTTACTCCTTTAATTGTCTCCCCTATCCTCGGATGGGGGGGGGTGGGAGGGTGGATTGCATGAGTGGGTGTGTGGTTGGGCCCCCAGCCAAGTGCAAACCCATCACATACCTGAGCTCTCTTCTGCTGTGACCTCCCATGTCCTTTTCAGAGCTGCTGCTTAGCAGGATCTGACTCCCTATTCGACAGGAAGTGTGCCTCTGTTGTTCTCAGGCATGACCTTGTGTTTGTATACATTGATTCTCAATCAAAGGTGAGCTCCTTCTGTCAACCTCTAGCTTTGAGCAAGATGAGAGCACAAGATAGGCCTAATGTTCATTGATTAAAAAAAAATAAATTAACTTTTAAACTAGATTTCAGTGACTCCTGAGCTCACTGAAAGCAAAGTCCCCTTTAAAAATAAAGCTCCAATGGAAGCTAAAATGAACACTTTGAAGTGCTCCTTTGCATCAAGTCTGTCTTCTCAATATAAAAGACAGCCAAGAAAATAAGCAGGAGTTATGTTTTAGGCTCCCATGCAGAAAGACAGGGAGTGCAATATCCCTCTCATTTTGTCTTCTGATTTGGTTGTTCTGCTCAGGGTGTGACATGGAGCCAAATTACAGTGAAGCAATTTAATTTTTCAGAGATGAGGAGGTCTGAACAGAGAGGACCATCAGAAATGGCAAGGTACCAAGTGGGGCATATTGAGTATCAAATAAAACATAAGCTTCCCCACCACCTGAGTGCTTGGTCCTCTGTTCCTGCTGCAGTGAGATGGGATAGTGGTGAAACACTGAAATACCCTTTAAGCCTCAAATCCTATGCTGAGAGGAGTGAGCACTGCATCTCAGGCTGATATGTGCATACTCCTCAGCATGCCAAGGCTTAGGGTTAAAGTGAAGCCAGGAGCTGAGTTGCTTGGCGTACTTGTAAGATCAGCCCCTGTTCCCGTAAGGAATACAGTTCTGTGCTGTCTTATTAAGGCGAAAAGGAGAACCACAAGGTTTGTTGTAATGTTACTGGTTAACGAAATTCAAGGGTGAAAAAGGGCAATAGGGATGGGATGACAACAAGAAATAACGTGAGCAGCAGATGTGACTTCCCAAGCCAACTGGGCTATCTGGGAGAGAGCTTGCAGGAGCACAAAGATTAGACACATTAGACCAGGCTTTTCTTTAGACTGCTGAAGAGCTGTTTACTTGATCTGCTGATTGCCTCTGGCCAATTTTAATCTTGAGAACATGCCTGCCTTGTTCTCTGCTTTGATCTCCTTCCTTCTGAGTCAAAACACAAAGAAGTTATTAAGATAAATTAGTAAAGACATCCCAGGAACTGGGTGGGAAATGCTGATCATCATCTCCCCTGGAGATAAAGTAATCCCCATGCTCAATCAATTTGGAGTATGTAACAGTCCTGAATGACTGCTTTGAAACATGGGAAAACAATGGTGCTCTATGAGTTGATTGTATCTGGCCTAATTATAGAGGACCTTTGAATAGGAGTACTTAGAAGTAAATTGGAGATAGTGCTAGAAATGTGCAGTGCTAGCATGGGCTGAGTAACCTGTGTGCTGTAATGTTGAATACCCCCTCTCTGTGCAGGCCTGGTTTCATTAATTGTCATAAGCAAAGCAGTGGAAGTGCTCAGGAGAAAAATGCTGTATAAAGCCTAGTAAAGAAAAACACACGGGAGTGTCTGAATCATGCGGCAATGTTTCCCTTTGAGAGCAGCCCTCAGGAATGATTTAGTTTGGAGCAAAACAAATGAAAGGTGCAGTTCGGGCTTTTTGTGCATGCAGTGCCTCTGTGCTGAGATGACAGACCCGTTTGGGAGCCCATAGGTTAAGCTGGTTAACTTGAGTAATTGGAGATGACAAGTACCCTAAAAAGAGAACATAAATTCAGGAGTTATTCTGAAGAGAGAAGATTAATAGCATCAGGTATTTAGAAGATTCAGATAATTTCTCTAAGAAAGCTCTGACTTAGACTCAGCCTACAGTTATAATTCAAACCACTTATATAACAGCTACACTTCTCAGTAATTTCTACTTCTAGAATTATCACTTAATTTCTCCTAAATGGTAAAGAATGCTTTGCATATTGCCTATTTACAAAGACCAGTGTAAATCTGAGATATAGGGTAACTAATGTGCAGTTGCTGTGATTTTTATAATTTATGATAGTCCATGAACATTTAACGGTGCTTGCAGACCTAAAGGGCATACCTCAGAAGCAGCATTAAACACCAGGGTATGTTGCAGAAGACAGGACAGGGTAGTGTTCCAGTGCATATAGCAATGTTCATAACTTTGCGTTGAGCCTACCAGGGAATGTAACCCTGTTAAACAAAAATTTATAGGTGTTTTTTTGTTGTGTGTTTTTCTTCTGGTAACTCCAAGGCTCCACTTTGGCCTGCAGGCCTGATGAGGAGTTGCTTTCCAAGTATCAGTGGAAAGGCATGCTTAGATGCCTAGAAAGCCTAAGCGTCTTTTGACAAGCTTCTACCTAGAAAAACTTGTACTCTAGGGAGCAGTGAGGAGTAATTGTGAATATAGGCATCCCTGTATTTTTGTTTTAGAGAAAAATAGAAATGACAGAATAATTGGGAGCTGGAATCAGTCAGGATAGGGGGAACCTAGAATTTGAGGAAATTCTCCCTGGAAGTCAATTAAATTTGACATGTTTGTGACCTTGAACTTTCAGTTAAACAAAGATGAATTTTCGTTGTCTTCAAAGTTCTATTCAGTCTGGTCTAAAATGAAGAATAAGTGCACTAAGTGCAAGCAGGATGTGTTTCAGAGGTGTAGGACTTGCTAGAAGAGTGTGGTAGGGAGCTGCACAGCAGGAGGTAGTTTGAAGCTGGCAAGGTTCAGGGCTAAGGGAAGAACAATAAAGGAGCTACAGCATGAAGTATTATGATTTTCCCCTCCTCTCTTTTTTGTCCTAGGCTTTTTCCAGAAGGATGCTGATGAAAAGCAGAGCATCCCAATGCTCATTTCTAGAATATGACTAGCTTGCAGTAGAAAATGGCAGTAAGCAAGGTAGGGCAGCTTCTTTCTTGGAACTCATCCACCCATACACATAGCACTTGCTACAGGTTCACAGGAACTAGTGTTCAAGGCTGATGCAGCGTTCCAGTGCAAGTTAAAAGGGTTCATGTCGGAAACAACAAAACCAGCTTGGAGGTGACTTTTGTGGATAATAAAATAGTAACTTGCATTTAAATTCCATGTTTTATCTATAGCTCTTGAACAGCTTTGTCATAAGGTCTTAGGTGACAATACTATCCCAATTTGGCAGGAAGAAGATCAGCCCCAAGTCACAGATTTCCAGTGACTTCCTCAAGGTCATCCAAGGAACTGCTGAAGAACCAGCAAGAGAATGCAGTTAAAATGTCTTCTAGGTCTAGGGGCCTATTTATGGCTCAATATTAAGCCAGGTCTTGCTCCTGAAGAAACACTTTCCTGCACGCTCTTAGCTGGGCTAAAGTATGTGTAAAAAAGTCACCAGCAACAGAAAGCATATAAGTTTTTTAAGGGTTTTGTGTTTGTTTGTTTGGTTGGTTTTTTGTTTGGTTTTTCCCCTTTTAAAGCAGGCTGACTTTCTTCAAGGTAAGAAGGAAACAGCAGAGTCACCAATTAGCACAGCTAGGCCAGGATAGATAACAGCTCTTATTAGTAGCAATGAGAAGTTAATTACTTCCAAGTAAAAATTAAGTGACTATGAAGAGGAGTCTGAATGAGCCGGTTCCCTTCTCTGTCTGTTTGTGAGGCAGTGTGACTATGTGGTGGAGCTTTTCAAAGATGGACTACATTTGTAGGCTTGACATGCATCCAGACTTTGTGTAGCCCTGTAGCTCAGTATTTACTGTATTCATGGTAACACACATTGCTGTTTGTAACAGGACAGAAGTTTTGCAGGAACTCTGGAAGGCCTCAGGACTTAAGGCTTTGTCTGGGCTTGTCTTGGCCTGCCTGGATCTTTGCTTTAGCTTGTTTAGCTGCAACAGTAGTTTCCTGATGACCAGGTGACTATTACACAGTTTGTTCTACTTTTGCTTAGCTTCATACAGTTGTATGACATAACCATAATTTTTATCTATCTGAGAGTAACAAGTAGTTATTTTATGTAGAATGAAGAATGTAGGACCCTCATAAAATGATGCAATGTAGAGGACTATAAGCATGATGTCGTAGCAGAGGCTCCAGAAGGAACACTACTGGATGCACTGCAGAGGAGTGTCGGTACGAGATGCCAATAGAGGGCATAGGATGATACTTGAGACCCCAGAGCTATAAACAATGCATCAGTGGTCAATTACTAATAGTTAAATAGAGGCAGGTGTAGGAACTGGGTAAAACTATTTTTAGGGGTAACAAAGAGAACAAAGTGACAGTATACCGTGTATGTAAAGCCTCATATATGGCGTGAAGCCAGCCACCGTAGGATCCAGGTGGGCAGTGGAAAGGAACTAAGAGATGTGTGTAACAGTTTCACCTGTGTCATTATTGAGACTTAATAGCATTCTCTTTTTCCTTTTTTTTTTTTTTTTAATAGTAATTTGTTCAGGATGATTGCAGCTTAAAGTTTCAGTGACAATAACAGTACATTCCTGGCTTTGCTTATAAGTTGTGTGTCTTTTTGTCCATACCAGGATTTTGACTGTAACACTTTGAACAAAGTGCATCCAGACGTCTTCCTAAAAAGATTGCCATCACACATTCTAAATACTCAGTGAAAAACTAGGGAGGGTGAAATAGCTCAGAAATTCTCTAAAATCAATACTACATGTTTTCCTTTTATATTTATTTACAAGAAAATGAATTGCTTATTTGTTCAGTAGAAGGTAAAACAATGTAATAAAGATCTGTAAAGGCATCCCTATGATTTAGCTGTTGCAGTAAAATATATATGTTTTACTCAGGATGTTTGTTATCAGTATGTCAATAAGCTTTGCAAAAAGCTATTTACACCATATGTTTTTGGGGGAAGGGAAGGTGAATGGATCACTGGTTATTAAGAGAAAAGTTCGGAAGTTGTTTTGTTATTGATTCATCCATTACATAGGGCAAATATTTCATTCAGATATTTAATGAGGCTGTATTCAAAATATAATGTGTTGTGTTTTGTTTTGCATCATAACATGGACATACTACAAGAAACTTGCAATAAAGCAAGATTTATTGTTATTTTTAGAATATGATTTGAATCAAATGCCTTTATAATGAAGTTTGGCACATGTACTGGGACTTTATTTTCCCTAAGCAAGTATGAATATTAACATTCCTTATCATAAAACAAGCCTCTAAATAAAAAAATATTTTTACATGTAATTTACAACAATCTGGTGGATTTATTGGAATATGTCCTCATTTTCCCGTTCACTTTATGTATAGCTTTTGAAAAATCTTTTAGTACATCACTCAAATTTGCTGACAGTGAAATTTTAATTTGATGAATTTTAATGACAAATTTGATTAAATATAGAGAGATCCCCATAACTGAGACTTTGGTTCTAATTCTGATAGTGCAGCTGTTGGTTACCAAGTATCTCCCATTAAGATATAGCATGAAAATTGTACCACTGAGAAATATGCATTTTGAGCACCTGAATGCTCTGAGAAGTAGAGTTCTGGACTGATTTCTGATGTTTAACTTGCAAAGATCTTGTGATCTGAGATCCTTTTTCCGTATCAGACTTCCTCTTGCAAGCATCTTGGGTTTTGAACTGCAGCTCAAATTTCTTGCCTGAATTATGGTACCTGACTTGCCACTTTCTACTGCAACACGGGGACTGTGGCCCAGAGAAAGTAGGACAAGAAACAGTGGGAGGAAGTTTGGATTTACCGACAACATACCATGTCTTTGCAAATTGTGGGATTGAACAAGATAGCTTAAGAGCCCTTAAGGATAAAAAAACAAGGTGAGGCAGTGGCAAGCTGTCCTCATTAGCAATTGCTGATACTACATAGGAAAATGTCATTAAGGATTGTGTAGCGGTAGGTCGTATCACGGTATCCTGCATGAAAGGAAACAGTGTCTTTTCTTCCTGCCTGCCCCTGCGGTACTTGTCTGATTGCCTCTGGAAATGGAGTTTGTCAGCTCTTACCCAGCCCTCATGTGCTGCCAGCCTGGACCACAGAATGTAGCTGGAAATGAAGATGTCATCTGAGCAGTTCCAGCTTTTGTTTCTCTCTCTCTCTCCCCTTCCCCTGCCCCAAAGGTTTGTGGCCTGCAAACATCTTCATGCCTGAAGAATGTATTTACAACACCTATCACCTTGCTGAATGCAAAGGACAATATGAGTCGTCTGCTGCTAAGCGGAGGTGACAACTCCGTAGTAAAGCAATTATGCTGAGGATCCATGAGTGTACTCTTTGAAAAGAACTTTTGTGTACTCAGCACATCTCAATAATAACATTATAAATTATTTCCAGTTTTTGCTGTACTTCACATCTACTGCAAAAACTTACAGCTGTTCAAGTAATGACAGAAAATGTAGTTTAATAAAAGTATTGAAGCTACCTACAAATTAGGAAAAAGTAGTTAATTTGCATTTTGTTATCTTCCCTACTGTTCTTGATGGCATCCTCTGTATTGAACCACACTTCCCTCCCTCAGGCAGAGTCTGCTACCCTGTCACTTCTCTTTTGTGCTGAGCCGCAGGACAGTTCTGGTGGTGGTGCAGGAGCTGCACCTCCTTGAAGGCCTGCCCACACTTCAGCCTCAGATCACAGAATCAAAGGAACTTCCTCCAGTGTAATTGGTACTCACCCTATTTGCCACCATCCTGTGACTTGTGAATCACACTTGAGACATGACAGTGCCTCCCAGAGCTTCACAGGGGACTTGAGGCAGTCCTGCCTGGAGGCTATAACAAACCTCATTGGAGCCCGTAGTCTGCTCTGTAGTTTTTTAGGGCAGATGCATCTGTTCAGTGAGGTGCCCACAAGATGGATAACCATCCCAGGCAGGGGTGTGGCTCTGATGAGAAATCGGGGTCAAAACAACTGAGCCTCTTGTTGTTGTGTAAAAACTGGCAACGTCTGAATCCCTTCTTCCCCCAGCTGACATTGCTCTTTGGATGCCTGTTCACCTTCCTCCGGCCCCTGCCCCTCCCCCTGCCTTTGGCAAAACCTCAGTCCTGGCTCGTCAGTGGTAGCTAGAGAAAAGAACTGCTCTTTCTGCACAGGCCAGATGCAGTAGCACCATAAGGAAAAGGCTGCCTCTTCCTTTTGTTCAGAGCATCCTGTGACGGCCTAGGATTGACCAAGTTGATGCTTGCTGCTTGCTGCGTGCATGTGTCTGGAAATGTGTCTGGATGAAAGTTTTTCTGGTCTGCCTTGAAAATAACAAAGGCTGGCAACTTGTCTTGGTCTCAAAGAGAAGCTGCATCCTCCTCCAGCGTGTGTGCTTTTTGTTCAGGAATGTGGTCTCCCTTGCTTGCCTGCCTTGTGAATTACTTGAAATACACAGTCGATGGATAGCACCTGTCAGCACATTTCACTAGACAGCTCCAGAGAAAAAAAAAGTTTAAATAATCGTCTCTCTCCCCTGTGTATCAGTAAAGAGCTATAAAAAACTGGAGATGAAAGACTATTGAAGCCTTAGGACATTTCATCTCTTTTCCTTGGGGCATATGCAGGTCTCTTTCCTATACTAAATACATCTCAAGCTGTTCAGTTTTAAATTTATTTAGTGACAATACTTCTGAGGCTTCCCTGGAGAGGTTATTTTGTAATTTAATAGATGCCACTGTGGGAGATTTTTTTTTTGTTCTAATTTAGTAAGCACTCAGTGATTTTCATCTTTAAAGCACATTACAGACATTAAATAATCTGTAGACAGTTACTGAGAGGTAGCTAAGCCACCACCTTTCTCACCCTGAGCCTTTCTGTTAATAACTCTGCAGGAACTCCATTCAGCTTAACTCGGACAAGTTTTTCTGCAGTTAGATGAGAATTTGTAGTATGGTAAACTGGCAGGTCAGGCACAGAAATTTTTTTGTTCTTGCGTTCTCATTATAAATTGCATGCCATTTGCTCGTCATTTCAAATGTTTTGTAATATTCAGCCCTAATAATGTTTTTCTTTTGCCAGCCACATCTCATTGTTCTTAGCTCTACCCCAAACAGCACATCTTCTTCCTTCACCTTTTGAGATGTGTGAAGTGTGTGTAGATGATTGCCTGATGTGGCCTTGTCATTGCAGGGCTCAGGCTCAGCTCCCTCTCATTCTATGGTGCCTACTTTCCTTCTGAACTAGGCCATCTTCAGCGCTGACATCAAGCTTGTCTGGCAGCTCTGAGGACCAGCTTGTAGTCACATCTGTGTTTCATCTCTCGTCCTATTAGCAAAAGCTGCTTCATTGCCCAAGGCAACTAGAAAAATTGCTGCTGTCGCTCCTACATGCCACTCCATGTAGAATGGCAGCTCCACCGCAGCTTGGGACAACCTCCATGTCTAACTACCTGAGAAACTTATCAGAAGGACACAGGTCTCAGGAGATGACACCAGTGCCCATTAATGTCTTTATGGGAAGGAAAAATTTGCAAAGAACCTCTGTGTTTGGTTGTCAAGAAATAGAATGCCTTTTGTTAGCCTATTGTCCAAAACACCTCAGAGCTGGCCCGGGGCCCTGCTAAGTTGTCCTTGGCTAGCCTGTGTCCTTGGATCCTCGCTCTGGCTGCTGGGCTGTAGGTGAGGAGGGATCTGCCCAGCTTTGTGCCCTCTGGGAGTCCCTCTGCTGTTTGTGTGAACCCAGAGCCAGTGCCAACACAATACTTAAAACAGATTGGTCAGAACTAAATGTTTCAGGTCAGAAAGCCTGGAAGGCAGCTTGAGAGGGTCATGCAGTGGCCCAGTCTTACCCCGTCGGCAGCTTAATCATGGCCCCAGACAAAAGCATCTATTACACTCAGACGCTCATGTTTGAGGGCATATGTGTTTGGACTAGATTTTGACACAGAGATATTGCAAACCAACTCTCGACAAGGACAGTGGTCCTCTCTCTTCAAGCAGCAGTTTGAGCACTGTGCGCTTTCAGGCAAGAATTGCCTGTGCCTTGCCTGTGTGAATTGCTCTACATTATTGCTACCTTGCAGTGTGTACAGGGCTAAAAATAGCACTGGCCTTTCAACCATTACATTGCACATCGAGCACTTACCTGATAGTAGGCAAACAACCGGTGCATGTAACTAGGAAAAATTGAGGTAGTGATCAAAAGAGCATTTGTCTACTTTGTTTTCCTGGTAATTCCTCTTGTGGAAAGGGCTGTCATTTTAAGTGTAGGAAGTGCTTGTGTATTCAGCTTGCACCACTCCAGATGGCAAATTCACCTGTTTTGCATTTTATAATCTTGTGTTTCAGGGCAGTATTTAAAACTGTTATCTTGTTAACAGTTAACTCCAGGACAGAATCACACACTGCCTCAAATCCAATAATAGCTTCAAGGAGTATTTGCTATAGGACCTTGGCTTTTTAATGTTCTAGTCTGCCTCCTGTTTTTGCTTGGGTTAGCCTGCACAGCACAGAGCTGTATGTTACCCTGACACACCTGGCAGAGCAGATTAGAGTTTAGTCTGATGTTATATTTTAAGTCAGACAGAAAACAGTTTCAGTCACTGTCGT
Organism: Pterocles gutturalis; assembly: GCF_000699245.1. Taxonomy (NCBI): domain Eukaryota; kingdom Metazoa; phylum Chordata; class Aves; order Pterocliformes; family Pteroclidae; genus Pterocles; species Pterocles gutturalis. The sequence goes on from NW_010123147.1 coordinate 9,623, forward strand.
AAACATATTCAAGTCAAAGTCTGAAACGAAATCCATCTGTGTATTTGGATTATTAGCTAATCTACTTTGCTGAATGCCACAAAATGTAATATTGCTCACCAGCTTACTGACCGTAAAACTGGCATTTGAATTTTGGGACAATAATCTTGGATGAAGGCCTGTATCCTGCACAGTTTCACAGACAGCACATGCCTTCCATTGGCACCTCCTCTAGGAGGTTTGCACTCCATTTTGGTTTTGTCAGCAAGACAAATGCCAGCCCTCCTGAGCATCACAAGACCTGACCTAGTATGTTCCCCTGACAAAATCCCCAAGTCACGCTGCAGTAGCTGTTGCAAATAGATCGCCAGTAGCTATTCCATAGTGCCAAAGCCTGGGAGTATGAATACCTGTCCTGGGTCAAAGGGATGGCACAGGACAGTTTTAGTGAAAAGTGGTAGAAGCAAATGGGACATCTAGATGTGCACCTCCCTGTCTAAAGCTGAAATGCACAACGGTATGGCGATCCTGTGCCGTGAGCAATATGAGGCATTTTAACCTTATTTCTTGATTTGGGGCCCTCTGAACTCTTGCTTCCATCCTTTGTATTTCCTACTCTCAAAATCTGTGCAACAAAGCCTTTTGGAGTAATTGGTTCACTTCCATTGTTACATTAGCAAACCTAGTGAAAGAAAAACTACTGCAAGCAATCTTAAAATGGTCACAAAAGCTTGGTTTTCAGTGTCGTTCTGATCTAGGGTGGGCAGATGGCTTCTGGGGATATAAATCAAGGCACTGGAAGTAGCAGAAAATGTATAGGCAGGTGATCATTCAATTAAAATGCATGGTACATATACTGCAAACCATTCTGTTAGTATTCAGTCCATATGAATTTTATTATTAACTTTGTAATGTAAACAGGAAAATTGCAGTGTTTTGAATTTCCATTAAAAGATGCCAGAACTAATGAATTGACTGTTGCTCTGTAGTGCAGGGCTAGAAGGAAAATAGATGAAATTTTGCTGTCTCAAGGGACATGACTTTGAATGTGCTTGCAGAATAGACAGTGGTAACAAACATCCCCCAGGCTGTTTGGCCTAGCTATACCACTAACTTCCCGGCACCATGTGAAGCATGTTTCTAAGTATGTATCTCTAAAGTATGCCTGCCCTGGGAAGACCTGCTTTGCTTTTCCTGTCATTGACTTTAATTTCCTTCCCTATGTTTGGCACTCCTGGGAGGTAATAAAAGGGTTGAAATCACCACTACTTGCACTGAGTTTAGTAGTTACAAGTACTTTTATAATTAAATTGTCAGACCATCCAACTAGAAAGGCTAGAAAAGGCTTAAAAAAGTCTCCCTGACACACCAGCTGGGATTGCTGAGCTTCACTGAAGGAAGCACTGCAGATGCTTGACTGGGTCATATCTGTTTATCATGTCTGGTTTATCCTTTCCTAAGATAAACATCCCACACTAGTCTCTTTTCAAATAGAAGAGTGTCTGTTCCTCCAGTTGTTCTCCCTACCGTCTCACCATGTGGTCTCACCTCTGATCATATAACCCAGAATTAGTTCACTTAGATAGGAGTGGTATCAGTCAATGTTCAAACATGGACCATACCAAAGCTTGATAATAATGAAGATGGATGTTTACAACACAAATGAGATTGAAATGGGCACTTTGTGCTAATGGGATGATAGCTAGTGAAGGATGAGAAGTAAAGTTTACATTTATACAGCACAAAACTGGAACATTCCCATGAATCTTCAAAACTTTTGTCCTCCCCAACTGTGGATAGCTGGGTAATAGATCTCAGATTTAATGAGAACCCTAAAAACAATCCCTAAAAGCCCACGTCCTCCAGGATACTTCAAGGTACACAATATTTCTGTAATACACAACAAAGTGCCTCAATCAATATCCTGCAGGATGAACCTTGTTCCTAGAAGAAAAGGGACAAGGCAGCTCTGCCAGTGACTCTTGTCCTCACAGTTGATTGTCTTTGTGCCTACTCTCTGGCCAGGGAATTACCCATGAAGGGTCTGGAGAAAGAGGAAGGGACCAAAAACACTAACAGTTCTAGCACAAAGGTCCCCAAATTCATGTGCTACGTGAGCATAGCAGTAGAGCAGCAGAGAAGAAGAATATTACCTGTGTGCTGTATGAGGCATGCAACTTCAAGCAGTCTCTTAATAATATTTCTATTACATTTAGTATTGCAGCTTAAATTTAAGATCTAGATTTGTTCAGAAGGTCAGTATAAATAATTTAGAATATTTAGGGGAGTCATGAGAAAAGTATTTAGTAATTTTTAAACTACATATCAGTTTTGTATTTGTTGCCATGTTAATCCCTCATAAACATGTTCTCATTAACATGTTCTCATTAACATTATTTTTCATTGAATGCTAACACTACTGCAAAATGAAGGCAATAACAAAAGTTTTATACCATACAAAACTGAAAAGCCACCCTGCTTACTGCGTGTGCTAAATGCTGCCAAAGCCTTACTGCACAGATGCCAGTGAAAATAGCTGGACTGGAAGACCGCTGGAAAACTACCCTCACAATGTGCCCAGATGGACTTCAACATTGCACGTATGGACAACCAAGAATGTCTGGGGGTTTCCCCGTTGCTTGTGCACAAGTAATTGGAGGTGTGTTTGAGAGAGATGATTGAAGAGTGACTTGGCCCTGCACAGCACAAAGCTGCCATGCTCCCAGGGAACCTGGTTAGGATGGAGTCTTTACATCCCCAGAAGCTGAGTGTCCTGTTCAATGTAAACAGTTCTGTTTTCATTCATTTCAAGCCCTCTATATTCCTCAGTTTTAACTGTTAACAAATGACTCACTGCGAATTCTCTGCAACTTTTCTGCCCAGGATTGGGGCCCCTGTTATTCGGGAGAAAATAAATTTCATCCCCTCATTACTGGATGGCCATGTACATACAGACAGATATAGAAAAGCACATGCCTATTCTACATGGAGAAATTACAGAGGCTTAAATAAATTCCTATTCAAATAAGTTTCATTAGAGTAGCACAACCCTCCTGTATGCATATAGGTTAGTTGACACCAGGCTAATACTGATTTTTTGGACATGAGTGACTAGATAAAGCAGGAAGTTTCCTGTCTTACAGCAGCAGTGTGTGCATGAATTGATTTTTGTAAGCCACATTGAACACTTTTAATAGAACATGTAGTCACATGGCTTAGTGACCACGAAATCATAGAGTTCTCGATCCTAGGTGAAGTAAGGAGAGGAGCCAGTAAAACCACTAAGATGGACTTCCGAAGGGCAGATTTCAGGCTGTTTAGGACGCTGGTTGGGAGAGTCCCTTGGGAGACTGTCCTGAAGGGCAAGGGGGCCCAGGAAGGCTGGACATTCCTCAAGAGGGTGGTTTTAAAAGCACAGGAACAGGCTGCCCCATGTGCAGAAAGACAAAGTGCCAGAGAAGACGACCAGCCTGGCTAAACAAAGAGCTTTTCCTGGAACTCAAGGAAAAAAGGAGAGTATACAATCTCTGGAAGAAGGGTCAGGCAACCCAAAAAGAGTACAGGGATCTTGCCAGGTCATGCAGAGATAAAATTAGGAAGGCAAAAGCCCAACTAGAACTCAGCGCATGGCTGCAGCGGTAAAAGACAATAAAAAATGCTTTTACAAATACATCAATAACAAAAGGAGAACCTTGGAGAATCTCCATCCCCTGTTGGACACAGAGGGGAACATTGTCACCAAGGATGAGGAAA
>NW_010123148.1:0-12755 GCF_000699245.1 Pterocles gutturalis
CCCCCCCATTCATCCCCAGCCCACACCCCCTGCACGCCCGGGCACTCGCAGCCCCGCTGCACCCAGGGCCAGGTGTGCTCCTGGGCGTGCAAGAGTGCTCGGGGGGGGCAGGTGCGCTCATGGGCGTGCAAGAGTGCTCGGGGGTGCAGGTGTGCTCCTGGGCGTGCAAGAGTGCTCGGGGGGGGCAGGTGCGCTCATGGGCGTGCAAGAGTGCTCGGGGGTGCAGGTGTGCTCCTGGGCGTGCAAGAGTGCTCGGGGGGGGCAGGTGCGCTCATGGGCGTGCAAGAGTGCTCGGGGGTGCAGGTGTGCTCCTGGGTGTGCAAGAGTGCTCGGGGGGTGCAGGTGCGCTCATGGGCGTGCAAGAGTGCTCGGGGGGGTGAAGGTGTGCTCCAATGCGTACGAGCGTGCTCCAAGGCATGGCCCACAGTGGGGCTGATGCTAGTTGCGTGGCTTGTTGGGTGAGCAGTGGGAGCATGTCCTTACAGCTGTTTGAATAAACTGGGTAAACCGGGGGATGTCTGGCTGTGAGGGATTAACAGCTCCATGAACTTCTCAGAGCACAGGGACCTCCTGCCTGGGAATACAGCCTCCTGCTCGTGTGGGAGTCCTCCTGCTCTTCCTGCTTCTTCACTCCCCCACAGCCCTCACCCAGGCAGGGAGCAGCACCCAGAGAGACCAGAAGGGGCTTTGGTCAAGGTGCAAAATGCAGCACAAGGGTGAGAGGGGAGCAGAGTGACGGATGGGGCCCTCATGGTGTGCACTTCCCAGGGGCCACCTACAGATCCATCTCCTGAAATTTATTTTTTAAGCGAGTGCAATTTGTGAGAGCTATCCATGGCAGCATTACTCAAGAGTTAATCAGTGTTGGGAGCAGGTCCCATGTTCCCTTTTTCAGCCACCTTCAACCCTTACAGGCAACAGCCAGTCTCTCATATTTCAACAAAATCTGTTTTTCTTGTTTTAACTGAATTTGTTTCCTAACAAGCAGGACCAAGCAGCCTGTGACCTCTGGCAGCCACTCTCAGAGGTTTGACAATGTCCTGTGCTTGCTTTAGGGCTCCCAGTATCAGAAGACAAACACTGTGGTTACCTGTGCACCACGGGCTTCCCATGGGATGACAGGCATCGAGCACTGCTACCCAGAGGAGCATCCACTAACACAGCACAAACGTGATGTCTGTTCCTGTCAGATCAAGAGAAATTGGTGTGATGGGACAAATAAATAGGAAAGGACTTGGGGCTGTTCCACCAGGACAGCCCGAATTAGTAAAGCTAAAGTACCCTTGGTAAATCCCTTAGGGGCAGAAGGCAGAGTGGAGTGCCCAGGCCCTTTTTGAAAGCCTGAAATGACAGGGAAGGGTGACATTTTATTAATAAGCCACTAATGACCACCTCTTTGGCATTTCCTGAAAACTTGGCTTTGCCTTGCCATCTGTTGGGGAGCGCTGTAATGTCAGCAGCCAGAAATCCTAAAAAAAAAGCACATGAATGAAAGTAGTCAGCTAATCTGCTATCTTATCTCTTCTCCACCCCCAAATCACCATCCACTTCAGGCATCAGAGGGAAGCTAATTGACTATTGAGCTTCCTTTTCGTGCTCAGACACCTCGGGTGACTTGGTTATTTTCTCTCATTTTTGTTTCCTAAACAAACCGGCTTCAAAGGAGGTGTTGATGCAGATGTCTGTGTTATGTGATAAATATCTAACAAATAACTGGGGGAGAGGCCTTGCTTCACAAGGGGCTTGCTGCCTCTTTGAGAGATCTGGTTGCAGTTTTTCTGCCTCCCCCAGCTAATCAAGGTGAGAGTTAACCCTGGGAAGGACATGGGTTGCTGCTTGCCTTCCCTTTTTTCCCTTATCCCCCAAAGCAGACAAGAGTGGGGACTTCTGGGTGGAAGGGCCGATGTGGGATGACTTTCCAAGGAATGGGACCTTTGCAAGGACAAGGCACTGTTCCTCAGATTGGCTTTTGTAATGTCAGGTGTCTGTTGGAATGGTCCTCTGGTTGGAGGCTGGTCCACATGGGGAGGCTCCCATCTCCATATCCCCTGACCTAGAACAAGGTCTAACTCATCCTCTTCCACCCTGCGGACTGCTGGACCAGGCGTGCTGCCAGGCTGTGTTTTCCTTTGCGAAGTTGGAGACACAGTAGAAACTTGGAGGGAGAAGGGAGATGCTGAGCTTTTTCCCTGGCATCAGCTGGGGCAAACAACTCACCATCTCGCCCATCTTGCTGGAGTGAGAAAACAGAAGCAGGTTGCAGAGAGCTGCTTGAAAGGGCTCCTCTCTCCTTTACACCCAGGGAGCTGCGGACACCCGTCTCCTTAATGCCCGCAGAGTTGCTGGGAGCCCTGCAGGGAAGGAAGCCACAGCCCTCTACGTTGGCACGGGCTGGGGGCATGCACCCAGGTCTGCACCAGCCACCCATGGAGGCAGGTCTTAAAGGCTGGTCTGGGGCAAAGGGTCACCTGTGCTGGACCCCAGGGAACCACACAGGGTCTTTGTATGCCATGGTCTGGTCCTCAGGTCATTCCCCAGGAACAAAGCCGATGTTTCCCCCTGCTTTGCCCACCACAGCAGGGAGAAGTGAAAGAACAGCACTAACAGATCAAAACATAGCCACAGTGCTGGGACCTTGCCAGCAGCAGCCAGTTCAAAATCGGCTCATTCAGTTGGCATTTTTGCAGGGACAAGCCATCAACACATCCATGAGAGCAGCCATAAACCACCAAACTGCAGCATGGGAAGGTGTACCAGAGAAGACATCTAGGACAATAAACTGTCCAAGTGGGACCTATATAATCCATGGGGATGTCAGACCAAACATCTGATGGCTGGGCCTGTTTCTTGGGGCTTGGTGCTACCCTGGGCAGCTCACGGGCTGAGGAAAATCTGTGATTCTGTGTGAAAGTCTGTGGGAAGCTGCGGAAGCATAAACCTCTGCAGCCTGGCACCATGTCTGTGGGAAGCTGCTGAAGCATAAACCTCTGCAGCCTGGCACCATGTTGGGCCAGTCTGGGAATGTTACTTGTCCTTTCTGCAGCTGGCAGGGGAGGGAGAGCGCTTTTCAGGGTTTTCCCTCCTTGGCAGTGAGATGTGGGGCAGGGAGGACATTTGAGTGTGTCTACTCACCCTGCCCAGCAGTACCCGCACCAGTCCCTCGTCTCTGCATCAGTGGCATGGGTGCAGGCAGCATGGGTGGACAGCAGTGACAGAGCTGAGACATCACCTGTGCCTTGTTCTGCTCACTGGGGCCCACGGCCCAGACTAGTACCTCCTGCCACTGCAACAGCTTTCCTGTTATTTAGACTGCTTCTGAAAAATCACTTCATTCATTTATTTGGTTTTTTTTTTACACATGCCTTATGGCCTAGCTTTGTCTTTTTTTTACACATGCCTTATGGCCTAGCCCAAACAGTTCATCCTTTTGGCTTGTGCAAACCCTTTCAGGAGACTGGCTTGTTCCTCTTATCTGTGAGTTGATGTTTAACCAAGTCAAGCATTATTTTGTTATAATCTTTCTGCATTGGCACTGCTGCCCTTGAGCCTTCCTTCTTCTCCTCCTCTGAGTTTTTAAGTCTGTTGACATCTTCCTTGACTTGCCCTGCCATGAACACAGGCTTTCGAGGTGATGCTGTGCCTCACGTCCGTCCTGTTTGGCTTGCATGAACTCCCAGATCATCTCTGGTCTTCTCTCTGCATTGTAGTCTGGGCAGAAAAAGGGAAGTTCTTCTAGGGAAGGCTTTTGTTCAATCCTATATGTTTCCCAAGTGGTCCATAAGTTGCCATCGAAACTGTAGAATGGTTTAGTCTTGCCTTCCTTTGAGTGCAAAGAGGAAAAGACAGGTGCAGGAGAGGGGGAACCTCAAGGGAAGAGATGTCCTGTTGTGCTGCACAGGAGCAATCAGACCAACACCATGCGAAACTACAGCACATCAAATTTTCTTTCTTTAAATTGCAAAAATAACAGTTCTTTTTGCAAGAACACACAGCTCTGCTGGGTTCGTTTCCTTCCTGGCGTTACAAAATCTGCTCCCAAGCCTCTGTGCAACAGTCTCAGCTACAAAGGCAAAGCCTTGCTCTTGTGGGCTGCTCTCATGGCAGGAGAAGTTTCAGGAAGTTCGCTATAACCTTGCAAAGGAAGGGTGAGCCCACCTTTTCACAGCTTTTCGTCCTGCATGCCATAAATACAGTTTTTGGTCCATAAAATTGGTGTGTGAAATAAGGTTAGTCACAGGACTTCCTGGCAAAGCTGCTCATAAACAAGCTTTCCTCACTTCCCCCTTATGAAAGTTCAGCTCTCCTCTGCTGGGCTGACTTCTTTGTTTCCCTCTTGTCCCATTTATCTCCTGACTCCCATTAGTATCTGAGTCAGTCTAGTAAACATTTTGCTCTGTGGCAGCCTCTCCAAACATAGCAGGAAGATCAGGCTCTGGAGTGCACTCTTGACACATCTCCAGGGGATCCTTTAGCACTCTCTGGTAGGTTATTTTGCTGTCCTTCCTCATTCACACATTGAGAAGGAGGGAACCAATGGCCCGTGTAGTCAGCAGCTCATTAGCAGTGAATGGTAATAGGGTCTGCGATGCTTCCTCTCCCCTTCTTCCCTTTCTTGCTCATATCCTCCTCCTACTTTAACCTTTGCAGTGGCAGTTTCCTCGACTGACTGTACTGTTCAACATCTGCTGGTAGAAGAAGGTACTTAGATTCTAAGTCTCACCATTATTTATGTTTTACTGAAAAATATGCCCACTTTACTAGGTGCTAAGGTGGTCAAGCACTAGCGCACACAAAGGACACACTAACCACTGTGTGCTTTATAGATACATCCTTCTAGCCCACAGGTCACACTGCCACTATCACAGCATTGACAGTCTTACCGGTAGCCTTGCTGGCCTTCCTCCACATATTTATGTCTGACTTCCTCGTCAGCACAAGGGATAAGTCTACATAGCAGTTGGACCAGATAGAGGAGAGCTCCCAAAGCAGCCAGGAGGGATGTGTACTTATGAGTCATCTGCTCTTTGGTTGCTCCTAGTTGGCAGGAAAATTACTCTGTATGCACAGGGTTGTACTGGAAATTTCCCTTCCTTGCTGCAGCTTCTGTCATTGAACCCACTTAGACCTGCACAGATCACCACGCTGGTGCATTGGCCTCACCCAGAGAGACCCTGGCCCTTGCATTGAGTTATATTTTACCTACCAGGCTCTGCCTGTACCAGTCTGATCACAGAACAGGGACTGAGAATTGTCAACCCTGTTGTCACCGTGTTTGCCCCCCAGCTAGTCACAGCGGTGCTGGCAGCTGGGTTGGTTTGCAGGATTGCTTGAGGGTTCATTTCCTGGCAACAAGAATCGTGAAGGCAGGAAATTTTCCAGATCACCCTACTTACATATTCAAATGGAGGTGAAAACCTAGCAGGATTTTCTGGTAGCCCTGTGTGTCCTTCTCATTTCTGTTATCCTTTTATTCTGTCTTGCTATAAAATTAGCAAAACTCTAAGACTATCCTCACCTCAGCTTCTCAGTGCCCTCCTTTTCCCTCTTACTGTCCTTTTTGAAGTCTTGAGCATCTTCTGATTTTCTCTACCCAAGAGCCACCATCTGCGATGTCTAGCAGTGTACCTAAAGCCGGGCACTTACTGTTCTTGTCAAGTGACAGCCCAACTGGGAGACAGATGTTGAGCCTCATTTCCCACAATCCAGTGGCTTCTGGACATTTTTCCAAGAGATTTGTTCCATTCTCTCCTCTTGCTCAAGTTCCCTTTTAACAACCAACTCAACTTAGTATGTCTTTTATGCAAACAGCAATTTCCTTTTGAAGCTCTCAGTGAAGGCCGTGCTTGTCCCTTAGTGCTCTGGGAGGAATTTGGGTAAATTGAACTGCAGACAAAAATCTCTCTGTTCCCTCTCCCAGGAAGGTATCTGATTCCTGCATTTCGTGTGCGTTTCTGCTCTGAGAAGGAGCTCAGTAACAGTGGTATTATCAGGCTGTCCTTTCTCACTGATTCCTGGCTCAACCACATCCAATTCACTCCTTAAAAAGACTCGTTGCCATTGTTACTACCTTCCAGCTGGAGGCTCAGGTGGGTCTCATGGGCTGACCTGTGGTCCTCCCCTTACTAAGGCACTGTAATTGATAGCGAAGGGTATACACAACAAGCACAGCACTTGGGTCCACTGCCTGTGACAGTAATACTGTCCTGGCAGTTAGAGCTCACTGCCCTGTTTAGACTTGGCTCAACGTTTTGTCACAGTGCTGCCTCTGCAGGGGTATGGGAATGCAAAGCTACAAACAGGGAGCAGAGGGGTTCGCATGTAGTGTCCCAGTCTGGCCTTGCAGAAGCAAAGACAACAGGTCTGCTTATCCTGACCGCTCCTCAGGGAATTACATGTTAACTGAGAGCCACCAAACACACGTCTCTCCTTGCACAGGCTCCAGGGGCAAGTGCTTTCCACAGCCACATCCCACTGCTTTCTTCCTCTGCCTGCACTGGGGCAACTGGGAAGAAACTGTCTATGGGCTCCGGTGATGAGCACATGCACCAGCCGCACGAAAGGAACTGCGGTGCCGGCATGTCCTCCTATCTGCCAGCATCGCTGCAGGGGCAGTGCATTTCTAAGCTGTATTCCTTCAAGGGAACTATGAAGTTATTTCTAGCTTTGACCAAAGTTTTCTCTTCTGAGCGTCCCCGTCTGTGCTCCCCACCGTGCCGTGACCGCTCCGCCAGCCTGTTTTCAGCAGGTACTGGTAACTGTGATGTGCCAGGAGCCCTTGGAGGGTTGCCCGTGCATTTTGTGAGCCCTGTTGCCATGATACTGAACGCAGAGCAGATGTTTATTTCAAGAGAGATGGCGCTGATTCCTTTTCAACTTTTCTCTCAAGCTGACATCGAGTGTGAATACTTCTTCCCGGGAGCCAAGCGCTGTCAGGGCCCAACAGGCAGGCATTGTCGCTGCAGGCAGCGCGGAGGGGAACAGGGTTGAGAGGTATGTGGCAGAGTGGCACAAAGCAAGCTGACCTCTCAGGAGGGATGGTTGAGGCTCTGGGGAGATTGTCTGAAAATGGGTGTGCATGGGTGTGCATGTGTCTGTGCACATGCATGTGTGTGTGCACATGCATGTGTATGTACACATGTATGTGTGTTTGTGTGGCTTCGTTTTGGTGCTGAAAGCCTGGCAAGGCTGGGGAAAAAGCAGTCTCCTGCTCACTTAATTTTTCTGTTTCCTCCCGGTTGTCTTCATCAAATCATCGCTGCCTTGCTGCAGACTTCGACCAGAGTGGCTGTGGGCTGAGCTGATGAGACCATCCGCTTCTTCAGAGCATGAGAAGTGAGCCAACAAAAAATATTAAAGACATGGTAGAAAAGGTAAGGAGATTCCTTTCTTTAGGACAGTCATTCCAGGTGAGAACTACTGAAAAGATTCTTCCTGAATTTACTTTTTCCCTTTTCTTTTCCTCTTTCCTTTTATTTCCTTCCTAGTTTTGCTGATGGAATATTTTAAAAATTATCTTTCTTTTATCTTTTCTCTCTCTCCTTTAACCCATCTTGTCTCTTTCCTTCTCTCCACCTTTTTCCTGGTGCTGGCAGAAGTGGGTGCTAGGAGCAGCTGGCAGCCTGCCTGGACCCCTGCACGGGGCGATGAGCCTCATGCCCCTTTGGAGTGGGTGCCTTGTTAGTATAGGAATTCCACCAGAACCAGCTTCTTGTTGCTGTTCCCTTATATAGAAATGTTTTAAATTCTATAAATACTGTATGTATTTTACTAAAAATAAAATAAAAATGGTTGTACCGGCTATGCAAAGAGGCTGTGCTGATGGGGCGGGTGTTCTGTTTGCCCGCTGGCAGGGCCTCTCACTCACTTCCTTCACCCCTTCCACTGTTGTGGCCAAACTATTTTTGGTATTCCAAGAGCGCAAGCTTTGCTGAAATTTTGATTTCTGGCTAAGGGGGAAATAAGAGCAGGGAAGAGTTATTTAAAATAATAAAATATAATATATTTGCAAGCAGGAAGGAGAATATATGAGAACAGTAATTTGAGATGATCAGTGTTCTGTGATCAATATCTACTGAATTGGATATAATTACTTATAAATACATATGTGTGTGTGTGTATGGTTATCTTTACAGATGGAAGTGTAAGCAGAACATATTTGTAAAAAGAGGTCAGAAACACAACACTAACTTATCTCACGTTGCAATCTTGGAAGCACAGGACTGTCCTACAGAAGACTGGCTTCTTTAAGACAAATACTATATTGAAATTAAAAGTTCACTGGTACAAGGATCTTTTTGTGACTAAGGTGGAAACTTTGCCCTTGAACTTGTGAACAGTCCATTCCATTTATCATAATCCTTAGTCACGTAGTGACTCACCATTCACCACACTGGTACAATACACAGTCTGTGTTAGCTTAGTACCTGCGTAAAGACAACTTACTGATTTTTTTTTTCCTGTTACGGAAAATTAAAGATCAAGGAAGGAAAAAAAGGAAAAAAATGAATATGTGCTACAGACTCCTCGAGTACCATGGGTACCAAGTCTACTTGTCCTGTTAGCAAGTAGCTTTGCCCACCATCGCAAGACTGTTCCTCCCATCTCAGCTGGGTACTGTTTGGCCAAACGTTAACCCTCCAGGTTGAAACTTCACTATGGGAACTGGTGGATCATCCCAGAACAAAGCCCACTTACCACAGCAGCTCATCTCTGGCTGGAGCCAGTGGCAGGGTCTTAGGGAAGTGCGTAAGAACAGAGTGAGCAAGGGCAATGCTTGCACTTGCCTGCAGGGATTTGCAGAGGTGCTAGTTTTATAAATAGTATTTCCCAATGTTGTTTTTTTTTTCTTCCATTAAATTGTCCAGTCACTTCTGGCCTGTAGCAAGGAGTTCACCAGCTTAACTATACCCTGTGTGAAGAGGTACCTACATTTGTCTGTTTTGAACTTGGCACCTGCTTGTTTGAGTTAATGATCCTTAGTCCTTGCATTGAAGGAGATGGTGAACGAGCATCCCTCACCCACCTTTTCCATCCTAGGCATTTACCTCAGCCTGATTATTTTCCTTAAAAGTGCAGGAAGTATCAATTAAAAAAATAGTTCAGACATTTCTAAGAAGAAGACTGTAGGAAGATATATAATTTTTCCCTGCTAAGAAGTATCGTATTGCCCACTTGCTTTTGAGGGAGGATGTGGAATGTGGTAAAGCCACCATCCCTGTGTCAAGGATGTGCCATTGTTGTCTCCTGGAGAAAATGCACAAGTTGGGCACGTTATGTGAAAATCTCCATTTGTGAACACTTAGTTGATACTGGCAGACTTTGGCAGGTGAATTCTCAAAAAAATCCATTTGTGCTGAAGGAGCTCCTTGCACCCACTGTCCCGCAGAATGCCTGAGCTGGCTTCTCCGGGGGAATGGCTTTTGCCAGCCATTTCTCCTGGTGGCATGGGGCTGCTGTCACCACGCTGTGAACAAGGGGGAGCTCTGCTTTATGTCCTGGCTGCAGGAGGCTGCCAACCGCCATGCCAGAGTACAGAGGCAACAGGGAAGGTCGGATGCTGCAGGAGCTGGAGAATGAGAGGAGGCAAAGAGGATGGATATAGGGTGTGGAAAGGAAAGTGCTGGGCAACAGTGTATGTACTATGGTACTGTTTCTACTCCAGCTACAAGGCTTTATAATTTTAAATTATTAACTCGATACAGAAACATCGAAGTTGTAATATGGGATTGACAAGAGCTACAGCTATCTCCCATGTTAGTGAGCATCAGCAGTTTCTAGTGGCAGTGCTGGAAATTCTGCAGCTGCTGAATAAGTCGCCTCTAAGACAAAGTGATTTCCTTAATGCCCATGAATCAGAGACTGATTTATGCTGAAGATCAGAGAATTTATATCCTTGCAAAAACATTTTAATTCTTCCTTTTACATCTCCGGTGTTCTGATTAAGAAAATAAACGTGCCAGCCAACTTTTAACCTCTACAACATCTTGGGCAAGGTGTTTCAAATGTAAAAACCTGAAAGGCATTGAATTTTACCAGTTTGGGATTCTGTATTCCACTTTCATATTATGACCCATTAGCTGTGCTGCTTGTATTGAGAGAAAGGCGCAAGGAGGAGAATTATGGATTCTCCTCTAAAAACATCACATGGGATTGTCACCATGAAACTGGGCCAGCACTGCACTGGCCAGCTAAATTTTTCAAAGGCACTAGAGGGTTTAAAATACCCAGATCCACCCTGACACATAGAAACTGAGCATCACATTTCCTAGACAGATGTGTGAGCCTGATGGGGTCTTCCCTAACGGTGTCTGTGCATCAGCTCTGCTGGAAAAAGATTAGATACTTGCTCCCTCCCTCACCCCAGCAAATCACTGTGAGGAGTCCCTGGAGCCCACAGCTTTAAGATGCAGTATTTTTCTATTTAGCAGTGTAAGTAATTACATTTTATTAATTTATGTTTGGAAGTTCGAGATAAATCTCTACCACTTTCTGTGGTAGGTCTGAACCAGCTAACATGGTGCCAGCAGTCTCAAGGAGCCCAGTGTTTTTATTAACTCCCTGAAGTCTTCTGATGTAAAAATAATTATATTTTCACACCAGCAACACAAAAATAGTAGTTAAACACACAAAACAGTTGAAGGTCTGACTTGGGTCACATCACTACTGTGAGGCCCTGTGAGCTGTCCTAAGTGAATTATAGACCCATTTTAAACCTTGGAAAACAGCAGCAACTGGTGTTTACAGGGAGAGCTGGGAGGGGGCAGGGAAGGTCTTTCATACGGCAATATCAGCAACTGACCATCTGAATTTCTCAATGCACAAATTGGAACTTGCTAATTACAGAGTTGCATACAGTATTACAACCCTTTTCATAGATGTTATGGTGCCAGCCTACTGCACTTCACAGCCTGGCTCTGATGATTCAGTCATTACATGACCAGCTGATTACTTAAGATTCCCTGACAGATTTTCCTCCCTGGCTTCGCTCACTGTATCATCCTGGGGCTTTCTGAGCACGTATGGCATAAACAAGAGTTGCCTTTTCACTGAACATTTTGCTTTGTGTTGTCTCTGCATTTCTCTCGGCCAATCTGCCATGGGTGGGAGATAATTACGGATATAATTATTGAGGAGAATACCTTACCACATGCATAGCTATTGTCCTGCTCTTACTCTATTAAACTTGTTACAGGCCATTCATGTCATATTAAGCTGCATGCAAGTCAGAGATGCATAAAAGGCCAAAAGTCTCAGTATATAGCCCCAAAACAGGAAGCATGGATTGGCAATTAGTACTCTCTCTGGTACAAAGTAAACAGGGGCCTTCAAGAGGAAATATGTGAGGGAGAGTATAAAATCCAGAGAAGGCTGAGATAACCAGTTAGGGAGATTCTGGGGTGAAAAATCAAGGGAAGGAATGGGTAGAAAAAGAAAAGCAGAGCCTCAGAGCCAGAAGATGAATAGAGGGATGGCAATGTTTTTGCAGTGTGAAACAAAATTCCTCATATTTTGTCAGGATTTTTTGAGGGGTCATATTCTAAAGATCATTAAAAAGTAAGAGGAGAAATGATTTAAGTATGATTGAGCAGAATGAACTGGACAGGATTCAGAAGTTCCATGAGTGGATGTTCATTCTTTTATTTACTGAACCACTGGACACAGTTAAGAAAGCTTTTCGTCAGTACAATCCCCTTTTCTTCCCAAAGATTTATTAGTTTTTAATTTAAGTATAAGGTGTAAACCTTCAGAAAATACTTACCTTAACTATTCCACCCATTAAAATGATCGCCTTACAGACTGCTAGGTAACTTAGATGTGTAACTATCACATAGAAGCCTTTTAAAGCTATGTTATTTTTTAAAAGATGCAGAAGAAAGCAAATATTTTAACAGCTTAACAAACCAGCAAGTCAGAAAAAAATTATTCCAGCATGAGCCATGAGCCTGTCCTTAACTAACATCACCGTGAGTTTGTTTTTTGGATGGAAAGACTGCCTAACTTTGAAATTCTTGGCTTTAGCCTGTTTTAACACAACCTTACCTTAAACAGAGGTGTTTTGTGTTCCTTGCCACAGAGCAATATTTCTCCAAGTCATAAAGGAGTGAGACCGCCTTCCGTCACATCCTTTCCAAAGGGACCCACCCTCTGAGCAGGGTAGGTCTGGTATAGCCAACAATCCAACATCTCCAGATTAATTTATGTTTTCTTGGCTTTTAGACCCATAAACCTGACAATTTGAGGGAAGTCGTCGCATACGCACAAGAATATTTGCGACAGGCCTATGTGACTTCTGTATTCTTGCTCAGAGGGGTGAGGGGAAGACCAGTGTCAAAAAAGATGTTGGTTTTTCCTTTGCTCAAGTAACTGGCAAATCTTTCCTGTACAGGAATGTGAATCACACACGCGAATAGGTGACTCATGTATGAATGGGGAAAATGTCACCCGAAAACACGGTTATTTTCTTCCCCCCAGGCCACGGCAGAACATGGGGCAGCCCACTCCCCTGGGGAGAAGGCAGCGGAGAGGGACAGACCTGTGCATCGGGGGGGTCCCGGGGCAGCTGAGGCAGGGCTGCTGGAGAGCTGGCCTGGGTGGGAGATCCCCCTGGGGGGGCCAGGAAACCAACAGCCCGAACTAGGAGCTGAACCTCCACAGACGTGCCCGCCCTGCCCTCGCCGAGGCTGCCAGGAGCGCCCGAGGTGAGAAGACACCACTTCTTTGTGTCGCGAAAGCAAATAAAACCCATAAAGCATCCA
>NW_010123149.1:0-779 GCF_000699245.1 Pterocles gutturalis
TAATCTCAAATCTAAACCCAACCTTGACCATAAAACCCAACCCTGACCCCAAAATCCAACTTTGACCCCAAAACCCAACCCCAGTCTCAACCCCAACTTCAAATTTAGCCCTAATCTCAAATCTAAACCCAAACTTGACCATAAAACCCAGCCTTGACCCCAAAACCCAGCCCTGACCCCAAAATCCAGCCCTAATCCCAACCCCAACTTCAAATTTACCCCTAATCTCAAATCTAAACCCAAACTTGACCATAAAACCCAGCCTTGACCCCAAAACCCAGCCCTGACCCCAAAATCCAGCCCTAATCCCAACCCCAACTTCAAATTTACCCCTAATCTCAAATCTAAACCCAAACTTGACCATAAAACCCAGCCTTGACCCCAAAACCCAGCCCTGACCCCAAAATCCAGCCCTAATCCCAACCCCAACTTCAAATTTACCCCTAATCTCAAATCTAAACCCAAACTTGACCATAAAACCCAGCCTTGACCCCAAAACCCAGCCCTGACCCCAAAATCCAGCCCTAATCCCAACCCCAACTTCAAATTTACCCCTAATCTCAAATCTAAACCCAAACTTGACCATAAAACCCAGCCTTGACCCCAAAACCCAGCCCTGACCCCAAAATCCAGCCCTAATCCCAACCCCAACTTCAGTTTTACCCCTAATCTCAAACCTAACCCCAATTTTCACCATAAACCCCAACCCTGACCCCAAAACCCTACCCTGACCCCGAAACCCGCCCTAATCCCAAAATCCAGCCCTAATCCCAACCCCA
>NW_010123150.1:0-19944 GCF_000699245.1 Pterocles gutturalis
CGCCGTCACTCCATCGTAGAAGGCCACATATACATGTGCGTACTTATTCACATGAGAGACCTTTCTTTTTCCTTAAAACAAAAGAGACCTGTATGAGAATTCAGATCTCAGTACAGTCCACAGCAAAACATATCTTAATAAAATATAGCTCACTACATACAACCTCAAAACTGTCACGTGGAAATGAACTAGTTTTTCTTTTATATGGATTTGAAAATCTGGGTTATTTGCTAGTGTGATTATATGCTATAAATTACCTAAACAATTAATATACTTTTCAGAAAATTAACAGCCCTCTAATAAATACTTTTTCTGTACTTAAATACTGTCTATTAAAGAAATATGAAATATACCATATAATTTACTTTTAAGAGACAGCTTCTGAATATTTAAGTAAATGGAATACAGGAAACCTAACTAGACAGAAGTACTGAGCATAACTATATCATAGAAATATTTTCCACGTTCTCATAATCATTATTATAAATGTTTTAAATGTAGGAATGGTTTAGTAGCTAATATTTTCTCCGTAAGTTTTATCAATTTTGTGCCACAATGCTGCTAAGAAGGTCAGCAAAGTTTCTTCAGATTAAATACCCTGATTTATGAGGAAAAAAAAAATGTTGGCACAGTATTTTCACCCTTCAGAGATTAACAGATGTGAATTTGCTAATATTCTGGGAAATGCTTCTTCAGCAGAGGAGACTGCATTAGCTATAATGTTTGGATTAAGTCATTATTCAATTATCTAAGTATTTAATTGTTTAATTGTTGGAATATTTGTCCTCTTTTACAAGTCTGTTTATAACCTTATCATTTTGTGCAAAATATTGTCAAATTCAATGCATTTCACTGGAAGGTCTCTCTCTTTCTTGCCCTTGTAATGTTTTGGAGTAGTAATAGTAGTAACAATGACAACATTGCTAACACAGTTTAACTCTTCTGAAAGTAAAAAAGTACATTTAGCTAAAATCAGATTTGATAGGGAGGAGAGATAAATTTAAATTATTCCAGCATATAATGTATTTAAGGGAGATCAAACTCAAATAGAACTTGCTGAAATATATGTATGCATTCATACAGCTATGAACTCTTTCACTTTAACAGCTGCTGGCAGAACGTGCAAGTAACATGCGACTTGATCACAACAGTATTCTCTGAATTATTATTGCTGCCATTCAGAGAGACAGATTTTCCACTGACTGCTATCATTTTGAGTCCCTTTATCTCATCTTAATTTGAGTAGCTGGCTGATGGAAGTCATGTGTAGACTGAAAAATTAGCCCTCTCTATCACAGTGTCTGGGTGAAAGAGGGATTGCTTCTGTTTAGTGTCACAAGTCTAGAGTCTAGAGAGGATAAATGCTTTATTACAATACTAATATTAAAAATTCATTATTCTTGGAGAATTACCATACCTCTTTATGATTTTGTGTGTGTGTGTGCATACATGTGTGTTTGTGAGGGATATGTGACAAAATGTGAAGAAAGGCTGTCTGAAGAGACGTGTCTGGAAGGAAGTTATTCACAGTGATAATTAAAATCAACTGACTTAAGTGCACAAGCTCCCAGTGTGGTAGGTGTCCTAGAAAGACTTTTCTGGAAGGCACTGAAGTCTCCTGATTTAGGCAGTAATTAGGCTTCCAGTAGTTAGTCTCTGAATAGTCCCCTGAAGGTGTGGATTGATTTCACTTAAGTATTTAATTAAGATTCTGAAGTTAGTAAAAACAAAGGGTTGGATCTGGCCTAAACTAGATCCTTGAACAACAGAACTGGATTATCCACGTTAGCCAGAACTAACAAACCCCAACTTCCTTCCAGGCAGGAAGATAAATGAGGAATTTTGGAATACAAATCACCTGACCTAGGAAGACAAGCACACCAGAAAGCGCCTACTTTCTCTGTTGACTATGTAGAGAGCCTAGATGGTCAGGTGTTTTCATCGGATCAGAAATATCACTCCCTCTAAAATGGAACCTTTATTATAAAACAGACTGATCTGAAAGTAAATACTGCCTGGAAGAGACAGTAGAGAACTAGCAGGTATCAAGCTTGGTCAATCCAGATTCTTCCTGTTTATCATTGTGCAAAGGGAATAGTGGCTGCAAATTCCATAGCCCTGGATAGAACACCATCTCTTGAGAAAGGGTACTAGTGACTAATGCTAAGGGTGAGCTATCGATGAGTGGATAATGACTGATGTGTGCTTGTGGACCAAATCATTGCCTGCTTTCTAAATCACAGCCTCAGAATGCCACACATGACATGTATAGTCTGTGTTACTGCCTGACTCCTCACCCTACTTTGTGTTGTGTTATCTATTGTTTTGGGCCTTCACTGAGAATAACAGCCATAAGAGAGTTCCTTTTTTTTTTTTTTATCTGAAGACAAAATAATTAAATTATTTACAAAAAAATCTGTACAACTTGAAATGCTTTCTTACAGTGGATTGGCGCTACACAGGCCCCTAGGGTGAGTGAATATTGCACTAATGGGAATGTAACAGTAATGAATCACTGTAATCTATGTCTTTGTCACAGAACAAAGATGAATCAGCTGAAATACTATGCAGAAGATTATAAGTCTAGAGTGATGGTTATCATTAGCAAAGTTAAAGGTTCCACTGTCTGATTTGTATACCGTAACTCTCAAACCTCGCTAAACTGCTTACAATTGAGTTCTCTGGGGTCCAGTTAATAATTTTGACTATCTCACTATCTTGTTGAAACCTTCTTGCTGAAGGTCATATTTTGATGAAGTGGATAATTTTAAATAGTTCATTTGCCTTTTGAAACTTAATCTAAAATAATTCTGGGGAAAAAAATAAAGATGTTCCAGTGCTCACTTTTCTTGATATATGCATTTCAGAAATTATATACAAAAAGTAACAATGTTTCCTCACTGAAAAGCTGCCCCAGGTATCTGACAGCCTGAGGGAAATAGCTGCATGAATCCGGGGCAGGTGAACTCCACTGGACTTGACAGAAAAATACATCTGTGTGTCCGTGCAGATTTGATCATCCCTTCTATTATGACTACATCATAAGTTTTTTGATCCAAGAAAACACAGTGTTTTCTTACCCTTTCTTGTCGTTTAATAAGAAATGGTTCTCTGTTTTCCCTTGCGGAACCATGGAAAGACACTGGAGAATTATGAGCCCACCAATGATTTAATACCTACCCTTGCTGCAAAATTTGAATAAAAACCAACCCTGAGTTTTAACCTACATTTCCAGCCAGATACACTAGTATAGGTTTATGGTGGGTTGACCTTGGTTGGCTGGGATATGTCCACCCTGTTACCCTCTCACTCTGTCTCTTCAGCAGAGCAGGGAGAGAAAATAAGATAGAAAAGCTTGTGGATAGAAATAAGGACAGGGATATCACTCCTCAGTCACAATCACTGGAAAAACAGACTTGACTTGGGGAAAATTAATTTATCTCACTGAAAAAAAAAAGGAGTAGGATAGTAACAAAAACTAAAATACCTTTCCCCCACCCCCTTCTTCCAAGGCTTAACTTCACTTCTTCATTCCCAACTCTTCTACCTTCCCACACACTGCAGTTCTTCGAGAACTGGTCTGGAGTGGGTCCATTCCCTGGGGTACAGTATTTCAGGAACAGACTACTCCAGTGTGCGTCCCCCACAGGTTGAAGTTCCTGCTAGAAAACCGGCTCCTGCATAGACTCCTCTCCATAGGCCACAGCTCCTGCCAGGAGCCTGCTCCAGCATGGGCTCTCCACAGGTTGCAGCTTCCTTCAGGGCACCTTCACCTGTTTCAGCATGGGGACTGCAGTGAGGATATCTTCTCCACCATGGTCCTCCACGGGCTGCAGAGGGACAACCAGCTTCCTTATGGACTTCTGCAGTGGCTACAGGGTCATCTGCTCTGGCACCTGGGCGCACCTCCTCTCCCTCCTTCTTTGACCTTGGTGTCTGCAGGGCTGTTTCTCTTACATTTTCCTCAGTCTTTTCTCTCACAGCTGTGCCGTGGTTTTGCCCTTTCTTAAATCCCTTTTCCCTGAGGCACCACTACTGTGGCCGAGGGGCCCAGCCGTGCCCTGTGGGGGGTCGGTTGGAGCCGGCCGGAGCTGGCTGTGTCCAGCACAGGGCAGGTCTGGCCACACCTCACAGAGGCCGCCCCGGAAGCCCTTCACTGACAAAACCTTGTCAAGGACACCCAGTACAAGGCTTAAAGCAAATACAAATCTGGATAACAGCCTTGCATGTGAATGGTAGGGACGTTTGGCTAAAAACTTAGCAAAGATCTTGAGATAATAGTATCACAAAGGCATATTCTGAGAGGCTCAACTGGTCCTCAATAACTACCATTATTCTGACTGACAGCCAGCCCTTGCCTTTTCCTTTTCCACGTGTACAAGGACAGTCCAACCAGCTTCAGCTTTTGGGTTATCCAGCTTACCCTGCTGCACGTGCTTCTGCACCCCACAACCTTAGCACTTAGATTTTACAAATTCAGTAGCTGCAACCACTGTATCTTTAGATCATTATTATTATTATTATTGTCACTCAAAATTGATATGAACATCAAATCTGTTCACAAGGATAGGATAGAATACAGCCATATAAAAATGGGTAAGACCTGAAATTTCAAAACGTAGTTGCCAGCTCTTAGAGAATCAGAAAATCATGGTTAGTAGGACTACGCAAAGAGGACTACAGAAAACTTTCCTCATGACCAAGTGATTTAGAATCTGAATACCACTGGATGGCATATGACTACATGGGAGTTATTTCCTCTTAGCATTGTATAACTCAGAAGTAACAGAGAACAATCTGGTATAAATAATTGGCAATGAGCGCAATATCAGCTATGTAATTTTGAGGAATATCAGCTGTACAAAAATGAGTGCAACATATCATGAGTAAGATAGAGTTCCTTACAATCTCAGAGTTAACTCTGCTATGATGTCAGTTGTGCTATATGTCTTTTCATTGTCTAACAGCAGAAGAATATCATTAAAGTTCCTTACAGAGTTCATATACTGGGGGTGTGGGTGTATGTTATCACACCTAAGTACATTTGTTTCAATACACCAGATCCTGTGTATTTTCTTAGGTGTCCAGACAAAATAACTGAGAAGGTATTTGACAAGCTAGGTAAAGCACTGTAAGGTTTATTTTTTATAAGTTTGTTTATTGGTCTGTTGTTCTATTCGATCTTTCAGAAAACAAATATTGGTTACTCACCATCATTTAAAAATCACAAAGAAAACAGTGACTTTGAAAAGATGCGTGTGTTCTTTTCACCTACTTTCTTTATTTTAAGGCATTGCTACTTAAATATTTACAGAGAATTGTTTTAAATTTAAATGAAAAACAATTAACTAATGTCAGCTAAACCATCAAAATATTTGGGGCTCTGGAGATTGACAGGGTGAATACATTGTTCCGAGAGACAGAAGGCCTGGATTTCATGGAGGATGTCAAAAAAGTAGATTCATTAGAAAAAGATAATTTATGAACCATGAGTTTAATTCTCAAAAAAAGTTGCATCAGGAGGTTTTTAAAGCGATATTTATTTTTAAATTTTGTAACCTTACATTGGATTTAGATTTTGTAATGTAAAGTTTACAACGAAGTTTCAGATTTAAATTTAAGCAAATTTTTTTTTTGAAAGGTGAATGCCAGTAAAAACTGCTTATATTTGACCCATGCCTTAGACTGTGTTGGCATCTGCAGATGCAAGTACTCTCACTCAAAGAAGTTGCTCTGGAAAACTGTTGTTGCTTGGAGCTCTCAAACAGTACCTAGTTGGAAGTAGGAAGAGTGGGCTTTTGTGCACCTCCTCTCCTCTGAATAAGTGTATCATAACATTTCCCATTCTTGTGGGAGATTATACTTCCTGAGCTGAAAAATCACTGTATATTTTATAGTAGTTTTTAAGTAGGTAGCACAGTTCTAAGTATGCTTACACTGTATATTAAAACTGATTAGAGATTGGAAACATGCATTATTTCATTTTCTTGCCCAGAAGCATTCACCAAGGTGAGAGGCAAATCACTGCTACCCATCAAAGTTTTGGTTTGAATGCATGCTATTTTAAACTTAAGAGGTAGTTTAGCAAGTCATTCCTGAAATATTTAAGCTGTTAGATTCTGTCTCACTGCTGAGTCTGGAGACAGTTTACTTTTAGGCACCAAGTGCTCTTCTCTGCTATGTTCCCTGGAGCAGCAAACCGGATTATTCCCAGGAAGGTACTCAGACAACTGCAGATAATAATTATCTTTTTATGTCACAGACTGGAAATTATTTTCCCACTACCATTCCAAGGAGGGAGGTTCTGCTGTCACTTGAATGACAATTTTTATTTGCCAGTGCTCAAACCTTCTCTAGTCCTATCTGCTGCCAAGCTGCAGTCTTGAGGCAGAATGTGGTAAGTGTGCCCTTTCAGCGGATACCAACAACTGGAGATGGGATAGCAACTAGTCCATATGTTCACCAGCCATCATAAAATGTCTCAGCTTTCAGGTGTTCTCCCCAGCATCTTCCACTACTGATTTAAGCCAGAGTTTACTTGCCTAATGTGGCTACTGGCTCCTGCTTCCCCACTTCCCCTTCCAAACACATAGACACAGAGCTAAGACCTCTCACAGGATGACCTCATCTTGCTTCTATCTGTGACCTAATAAAAATCCGTTGCTTGTTTGTTGTGATTACATTTTTTATATCATGTGACACTGAGGGGATTATGTTCCTTTTTCCACTTCCTACCTGAAGTTCTTTGACTATTTTTTCCATTCTATATCTCAGTTATCATTCTAGGGTCTAGTCTCTATGTCTCTGTTACAGGCTTTAGAAGGCATAATGGTAAAAGTTTATATGTACAATAAGAAATAATAAATGCATAGTTTTCTTATTTGAGTCATGACTAGGTTTCTATTGAAAGTATTAACCAATAACATGACATTATGAGTGCTTACACTGCCAATCACTAAATGGCATCACATTACTTTTTGTATATACTTTTAGTTTCACAGGTTGTAATGTTTAGCTATTGTCTAACTTGGCAGTGCAAAGAAGGATTTCCAAAACATAACTAAAAAGTTCAGTATATTACATGTATAAAAGCAAATGAAACAAGTATTCCAGACATTTGAGGCTGAATGCCTATGGCCTCTGTTGCCTGAGTACAGACAGAACAAGAAATATTTTATTTTTCTTTTACCCACCGTGTATTTAAAGTAATACAGCAGAGCTTAAGAATTTTGTTTACTTAGCCAGGATCTTCTCCTTCAGATTTCCTTTATATCCCTACAGCCTCTGTCTTAAGTTCACATCTTTTATTGTTTCTTGCTTCATTAATTATCTGTATCAGTTATCATTCCTCTATTTTTCACCAGTAGACCCCTTAGTGAGTGTCAGAGATCCACAGTAATGTAAATTTTAACAGTATGTGATCACTCAGTTTTGGGCCCCTCACCACAAGAAGGACATTGAGGTGCTGGAGCAGGTCCAGAGAAGGGCAACGAAGCTGGTGAAGGGTCTGGAGCACAGGTCTTATGAGGAGTGGCTGAGAGATCTGGGGTTGTTTAGTCTAGAGAAGAGGAGGCTGAGAGGAGACCTTATCACTCTCTACAACTATCTGAAAGGAGGTTGTAGTGAGGTGGGTGCTGGCCTCTTCTCTAAAGTAACAAGTGATAGGACAAGAGGAAATGGCCTCAAGTTGCACCAGGGAAGGTTTAGGCTGGATATTAGAAAAAATCTCTTCACTGAAAGAGTGATCAGCCATTGGAACAGGGAGCCCAGGGAAGCAGTGGAGTCACCATCCCTGGAGGTGTTCAAGAAACGTGTAGATGTGGTGCTTAGGGACATGGTTTAGTGTGTCAGGTTGTGTTGGGCTGACAGTTGGACAGTTTTCCAACCTTAATGATTCTATGATTCTATGATTCTATACAAAACCCCCACTGACTGTTAAGACATCACAGTTAAACAGTTAGAAGAGGAAGAAGGGTCTTCCATACTCAGTTACCACCTTAAGGACTTTGGTGATGTAGCACTGTACTGGACATCACACTAAATGTCCCAAAGGAGACCATAAAATTATAGAATCATAGAATGGGCATGGGCAGGGACACCCTCCACTAGACCAGGTTGCTCAAAGCCTCATCCAACCTGGCCTTGAACACTTCCAGGGATGGGGCATCTACAACTTCTCTGGGCAACCTGTTCCAGTGTCTAAACACCCTCACAATGAAAAATTTCTTCCTAATATCTAATCTAAATCTATCCTTTTCAGTTTAATGCCAAAACCCAGACTACAAACCCAGATTTAGTACACAGTGTAAACATAGCCTGTACAAGTTATTTCTTTCAACTACCGGGGAGAAAGATCATACATGTTACAAGAAGTTTAAGGGATGTTATAGGACAGAATGCAAACTGTCTGACTTCCAATTTAGTGCTTTACCCAGGAGACAGTCCTTACTGTTCATTTTGTAGCGTGTATTGTAGAATGTAAGAGGGAGAAGATTTATATTTCAATAATAGTATGTTTCCATTTATTATAGATCATTAAGAAACTTTTTCTCACTCATCACTAGGGATTGCATTCAACCAGAAGTAGGATTATTGAGAGACCCTTTATACTGGATTATCTCACTGGGGTTTTTTTTGGGTTTTTTTTGTTTTTTTGTTTTTTTTTTTTTGAGTACTTTCTTGAATACAAGAGATTAAATTCAAATTTCTGTGTCAGATCAGACAGGGGTGTTGAACCTAGATTCTCACTTTCCTAATGTATACCTTAACAACTAAGGTACCTTTTTTTTGGTAATAGGCCTTCGTTTCTGGCTCAATATTTTGTAAGTGATGCAGGACACTCCAAAATATGGAAAAGCATTTCCTTTCTGATTAACTGAAATGTTTACACAACTCCCACCATTTTTTTCCTGATTTAATATATTTCTGAAAAATGTTACTGTCGTGTTGTCTAGAATCAGTCTTTCCCACAGTTTTTTAATATTATTACCAAACCAAAGATATAAATTACACATCTCCTTTGTTAGGTTCCCTGCAATATGTTGCCTAATGTAACTTACTGTGATTTATTTTCAACAGTGTTTTTCTATTGGGGGGATTTACTTGTAATTCTGGGACTGAAGACAATAGCATAAGGATGATGTTTTCCATCGCAGCTTAGAAAATTAGACAAAACTCACATCAGCTTTGTCTCTACATCATATTAAATGTGGTCACTGGAACTATGATTATGCACCTTTGACAGTTAACCATGAATAGTCATATTTATCTTTACTAAGAAAAAAGGAAACATTAAATTGTCCAACTGGTTAAAAAGGAATTTAAATTCATGCAATTAGGAACGCGAAAAACAACCAGCTAAGGCGAAGGCACAGGCAGTGAGGAAATAATGACCTCTAATTAGACACCAGAGTGTTTGTTGAATAAATTATGCCAGCTCTGGTCTTTGATCATTCCTACACAGCCTTACAAGGAAAATATGCAAGCAATAAGAAACAAACTAACATTTTATGTAAATATAAGTTATTCTAGAGGAGAAAAGATTTCATGGAAAACATTTGCTTCTCCTTACTAATGCTTATATCTTCTTTTTTTAAAGGTTGTTTTTTTCATAGATTCGTTTTCCAAAAATTTTACTGTTATTTTCAATATCATAATCAAACAGACCTAATTAACTACTTCTTTGTCTTTTTTGTCCGATGCCTAAAGATATCTTTTCATTATCTTTTAAACATGATAACATGATTTCATCTTCTGCCTTTTAGCAGGAAAGATGATTCTCTGCCCAGCCAGGAAAGGAATATAATGATTTTTTTACTCAATTTCTACACACACAATTTAAAAATAAAAAATTCTCAGGGGATGTGACAAAGCTCATCTTTTTTTCTCCTAAGTTTTTGATGAAGATCCAAGTTGAAGAGCAATTAATGATATGGTTCTTGATGTTCAGAAGAATAATGTGTTTCTATAGAATAGAATAGAAGTATTTTGGTTGGAAGTGATCTACAATGATCATCTAGTACAACTGCCTGACTACTTCAGGGCTGACCAAATTAAAACACGTTATTAAGGGCATTGTCCAAATACCTCTTAAACATTGACAGGCTTGGCACATCGACCACCTCTCTAGGAAGCCTGTTGCAGTGTTTGACCATCCTATTGGAAAAGAAATGTTTCATAATGTCCAGTTTAAACCATTCCCATGTGTCTCACCACTGGATACCAGGGAGAAGAGCTCAGCACCTCCGTCTCCACTGCCCCTCCTCAGGAAGCTGTAGAGAGCAATGAAGTCACCCCTCATCTTCCTTCTCTCCAAACTAGACAAGCTCAGAGTCTTTAGCCACTCTTCATAGGACATTCCTTCCAGCCCTTTCACCAGCTTTGTTGCCCTCCTCTGGATGCATTCAAGGACCTTCACGTCCTTCTTAAATGGTGGGGCCCAGAACTGCCCCACAGTATTCAAGGTGAGGCTACACCAATGCTGAACACAGCAGGATAATCACCCCTTTTGATCGGCTGCTTGTACCATGTTTGATGCATTTTGTCCCCTTGGCTGCCAGGGCACACTGCTGATGCATGTTGAGCCTGATGTCAACCAGCACCCCTGGATCCCTCTCTGCAGGGGCTGGTCTCCAGCCTCTCTTCTCCCAGTTTGTACTTATGCCTGGCATTACTTCATCCTAGATGCAGAATCTGGCATTTTGACTTGTCAAATTTCATCCCATTAATCATAGCCCAATGCTCCAGTCTATCTAGATTCCTCTGCAAAGCCTCTTGTGCCTCAAGACAGTCAACAGTACCTCCCTGTTTAGTATCATCAACAAACTTAATAATGGTGCATTCAACTCCTGCATCTAGATCATTGATAAATATATTGAACAGAATATGTAGGCAAGGACTAGTGAAAAGAGGTAGGTCATCACTATGAATAACCAGAAAAGTGGTAGGTATAGAAAAACTGGAGATAGATAGAGGTGTATTTGTTTCCAAAAGATTCTTTAAAATATCCAAAAAGTAATAAAGAAATTAAACAACCATGGAATGGTCAGTAAATAACTTGTGTTAATAAAAATCCTAGGAGAGCCAATGGAAAAGGTGGAACTAAATCTATGGCATGCTGTCTCAGTGGGGCAATAGCAAGACAAGCTGTTCAGGAAAAAGTCATATATTTTATTATACCAATCAGTGTATCTGAGGAGGGGAAAAAATCAGATATAGAAGATGTTGTTCAGTATCATATTTCAGTGGAAGAGTGAAAAAAAGTATATGCTCCATGCAGCTCTTTCAGATCTGTCTTGTGTGCCAGAAAGTATGACTGTTTTCCAGTTGGTCTTATAGTGGATTTTAACTCTCCATAGATCTTGTTTCAGTTTTTTATCATGGTGTGATGCAAATCCTTAGGAAACTTAAGTTTCCATAAAAGATCTAGGATTATATACTGTGTTTATAGATGACATGGAGGAGGAAGCAGGCTAAGATGTGGCAAAATATTTTAGTTACTCAGTAGCAGTAGACCCTGAAAAATCAGCACCAACTTTAAAAGCATTAACAAAATGACCTCTATTTGACTAATGAAAAGGAATGCAAGAAGACAAAGTTACTTGCTTAAAAAAAAAAAAAAAAATTCTCCGTAAGAAACATTTCCCAACATATTTGTTTAGAGATTAGGAAGTTAACATTAATGAGGAAAAAGAACATAAACATCATAAATATCCCAGCTGCCAGAAATTACTTCTTCCCCTGTTTCATAATGCAAGAAATGTGAACATCCAAAGAGATTTGACAAATTATACCTGTAAAGAAACTCCTTTACACATAGTGCGTGGTTTGGGTTTGAAACTTATTACCACAGTTCTCAAGGTCAAGAACTTTTCAAACTCAATATATATAAGTTGAACAGTGTGAGATATTTTTCCTACGATGTTACTGTG
Source organism: Pterocles gutturalis (assembly GCF_000699245.1). NCBI lineage: Eukaryota > Metazoa > Chordata > Aves > Pterocliformes > Pteroclidae > Pterocles > Pterocles gutturalis. Next base: position 11,931 of record NW_010123150.1, read on the forward strand.
AAAATAACACCTTAAGAATGTATTAACTCCTGTGTTTCAGGGCTTATACAAAACTCTCAGAAAAGACTTGTGCAGGTTTTGGCTGGGATAGAGTTAGTTTACTTCATAGTAGCTAGTACAAGGCTATGTTTTGGGTTTGTGCTGAGAATAATGTTGATAACACACTGATGTTTCAGCTGCTGACAAGCAATGCTTACACTAAGCCAAAGACTTTTTCAGCTTCTCATACTGCCCCTGCCCTAACAGCTTCTTCTCTACAAGAAGCTGGGAGGGGACACAGCTGGGACAGCTGACCCCAGCTGACCAAAGGGATATTCCACCATATGACGTCATGTTCAGCGTACAAAAGCTGAGGGAAGAAGAAGGAAAGGGGTGACATTTGGAGTGATGTTTGCCTTCCTAAGTAACCATTATGCATGCCAATGTGAAGCAGTGAATGAATTCCTTGTTTTGCTTTGCTTGTGTGCACGGCTTGTGCTTTACTTATTAAATTGTCTGTATCTCAATCCATGAGTTTTGTCACTTTTACTCTTCTGATTCTCTCCCCGATCCCACCAGGGGAGAGTGAGCGAACAGCTACGTGGTTGTCAGTGCCAGCTGGGGTTAAACCACAAGACCTAAGACAAAAGGCAGACTATGTTACCACTATCTGGTGTGCATGTACTTTTCTCAGAAAAGGTGGGAAGGGCAACTTTTAGACAAGTTACCCAGCCAAACAAATGAGAGATCTGATAGAGCATGGCAATTCTTACAGAGAGATGCAATAGAGTTCAAAGCTCTCAATATCGCTTCTGCCCTTGCTGTGTTGTTGAGTGCAAATGCTTTCATGCATTCAGATGCATGCAGTCAGCATTACCTTCCCTTTTCTAGCTCCAATTTCTTACAATATACATTGTCCGTCTTTTCATTTTCCAGATCCTTTTGTACTTTAATCCTTTATGAAAATATTTCTTTCTTCTGATGATGATATTTCTGCTACTACATTAAGTCTTTCTCTGCTTGCAAGCTCATTTTGTATTTCCAGTTAATAGTATCATCTGTCAATATTTTTATTGATTCCATGATTGTCTTTATTTCTGTGACCTCACATTATCTTAAACTTTTTATCAACATTGATGCAGAAATACCAAAAAAAAAAAAAAAAAAAAAAAGAAAAATAATCCATGTAAAAACTACAAGATCTCTTTACTTGCAACCTCAGACACTTAGAATGCAGAAAGTGCATTAGGGAGAGAGAAATAAAATGACTGAGGCATTTTGAGAGTAAAGACATGCACATGAAAAGTATAATCAGATAAGAGTACATGGACATATACAAAACTAGAAAGAGATGAGGAGACAACAAAACAATAACCACATATTCAGTAATAATTACTTCAAAGTTGTGATATGTACACTGTAGCATCAGCAGTTAGCATTCTCTAATGGAAAAATATTTAAATATACTATTCACTGTGTAAGAGAAGAGTTTAAGGGGATCAGGAAATCAGATGACTGTATTTATGATTTGATTGGAATACTCTCTTTGTAGTGAATTTCTATCTATATATAAGGTTAGATGCTGACCATTAGATTTCTAACTGCATACCCATCTAATTTCTATTAGTTTCTACAAAATATGTAAGATTTATTTGGCTACAAAATTAGCACTGGAAGCTGAGAGTTGAAAATCACTGTTTTAGTCTTCTGTCATATGGTGGATGAGCATAACTGCAAGTAACAGCATGGAACAACATCTATTAGAAATCCACTTTATTTTTCCTGTACTTCAGTTGAATTCTCAAGTCAGTCAGCTACATGTAGAGCATCAAAATGCCTACTAAAGGCAGGCAAGAAATTTTTGACATGATATTTTTCCACATTTCTTTATGTTAAATCAAGCAGTTGTATCTGCTGCAAAGTCACCTGCACGTTAGGGTTACGAGACATTAGGAACTAAGGAGCTTTGTCTTAAGCAAGTGTCCGTTTCGACAAGAAAGGGATCTGAGGTTTAGGAGCTGTAAGGGATTTCCGATTTCTTGTACCTGTAGCTCATTAGACTGGCAAATAGAGACCTGGGAAATCAGGGCAATTCATCATGTTTATTTAAGGGGGAAAAAAGTTAAAATGAACTGTCGTTTCATTTTTGACAATTAAAGATTTGAATACCTCCTAATAGTTAAGATATTTCAAAATAACAAGATTTAATTTTAGTGCCTAAAAATGTTTAGTTATGCATATAAAACTGAAAACCATATCCCAAAAGTGAAAATTACATTTTTCATGCAGCCCTCATTTCTCTCCTTTTCCCTCAGTTCAGAACACAATTTCTCACTCAAATTAGCTACCTCACAATACTAACATAGTGGAAAAGTGCAAGAAGCAAACAATTGCTGGTTCTGCTAACAGTTTGTGTTCTCTTCCCCTAATCCCTACTTTTACAGGAGATGCAATAGAATTCTCATTTGCACAAGAGTAGAAAAAGAGTCTTTCTTTATTATCATTATTTTCACAATGTCTATGACTTAGGAATTAAAGTTAACTGGTTTTGATTAAAGCCAGTATCTATTTACATGCTAAAGAAAAAGCAGTTAATGGAGACATATTTGAGAACTCACATGTGGTTTTTCTTTACAAACTATGAGACTATGTAGACATTTTAATTTTTTTTTAAGAATTATCTCATTAAACCAGTGAACTGAATGAAATGCCCCACCACATAAAGAATAACCCCAGGGTCACTGAAACTTTCAAGTGATCAGGTATTCTTATTGTAGAACTTACAATATGGAAATTACAGACCCAAGGTGATTAAAAAACCCCAGCATTACAGTTATTCATTGATCTGCCCTGATATATTACAGTCAATTACTTCAATAATTCCTCAGGTTAAGGGCTTCAAAATGCAGCTAGTGTGGGTATTGCACTGACAGCAGAGGTCTTGAGTTACCCTTTGCCAAACTATGGACAGGAAAAGTTGAGTTTCCTTTGTGACATTGTATAATCTCTTGTAACAAAAACTCTGTATTTCTTTCTGATGTGTGTCTGTGTGTTTGCGAATACCATCCTAAGTAATTTGTGAACAGTTTGAGAACACTTCCGAAATATTGATGTATGCAGGGATCTAAACAGATATCACACTTTGAAGGAGTTAAAAAAGATGTCTACCTTCAGAAATAGTCTCACCCTAGCTTTTAACTTTCACTAATATCACTGATTGTGAATGAGGATATTCTTTAAAAATCACTCCCATGCTATAGATCTTGCTTGCTTGAGTTTTCAAGCTAAAATTTATTTATCAATACTCCAAGCTATCATTGAGCCAAGCACACTCACACTTTGAAGATTTACTTACAGAATTCTGGAAGCCTGTGTAACATATCACTGTGTGAGTTTATCTCTAAGCACATCTATCTACAGTTTACATATTAGCATCACGGACATCAGATAATTTTTAGCTATGCAGACAATTTCATGGAACTGAAAAAAACCAAAAACTGGGTTCAGTTGAGTAATGAGTAAAGTTCTGAAGAATTTTCAAGTAGAATAATGTAAACTAATTCAGTAACTAATTCATACAGCTTTGTCCAGGATAAAAAGCTGCACAAAGCAGATACTAATGCAAGAGTTCTTAATATTCTAGAGGAATGCTGAAAAGTACTTCTTATAAACAGAAAGTGTTTTTCCTGCAAATATATAACCACACGTCTCTCATGAAAAAAAACCAAAAAACTTTGCAGTAGGAATACTGGCCAGGGCACAAAGGGATTTTTTAGGGATTAATGATATTATGGGTCCATTTGTTCCTTGGAGATGCCTGGTATCTCAGTCCTCATCAGCTAGGCAGGCAATTGTATTATTATATCTCACATATCTCTCAAAGTTTATTTTGTATTTTCTTCTCCCTGTTTCGCAGTGAAGGCAAGTAAGTGAAAGGAATCAATTTTAGTTGTATTTTCTGATAGAATCCTCCTGAATAATGCTGTAACAAATCATACAAAAGAAAATTAAAAGGAAAATGAGCAATGCCAGATTCTGATTATGCTAACAACGGTCTCTTAAAGATTCTCACCACATAACTGACTGTAAGATTCTCCATACTGGTTAATCACAGAATTTATTTCAAATATGGATACTTGACAGACGTGTCAGTATTTGGTCTCTAACTTGCTCTTGTCCTCTACCTTCTCCAATATGGAACTGTTGCTTGTGTTGCACTGTCAGCAGCAAGATGAACAAAGTTATGAATGAATTGTGATGCCATGGGAGGAGCTTGTATGAATATGCTTTTGTAGAATGAAAATGATCAACTCCTCACATCTTGATCAACTTCCCAGTATAAGACCACGTTACTGTTGCAGACTGCATATGCCTTCTCTAAGCCAAATTCAATTCTAAGTCACACTGAATCTAAAATAACTCTATTAAATTCAGTGGAATTAATTTCTCAGTGTAGATACCTGCTATAACTACAAGCAAAAATTAACTATATGTGATATATCTATCCTATATGGATCTAGCTGCCTGGTCCTCCTGTTTACTGCTTAATTGTTAACAGAAAGAAATACATTTTCAAGAAGATTCTGTGTGTCAGGATACATAGGATATCTCCACAAGACAAATACATCTGTTGAGAAAGGTGCTTTCCATTTGAAAGATACTACAGCCTCTCACTTTTGTGTGCTATAGAGAGTATCTAGTGGCTTCCAGTAGGAAACAATATTAATTCCACTTTAAATGAAAAGCACCTTTGGTATTTGAATGTATTTATGAAACTGTGAATATAGAGCTCTGCTTACCATTTCACAGTAATCCACTGAAGGATTATACTGAGGCACAAGAGAAGTATGAGCGCCTGAAGTAATCTGGGCTCATGAAATAAAAACAGACAGAGGAAAATGAAAATACTAATAAGTAGCTCCCATTTTTTTTTCTCCCTTTCAACTTTGATTAACTGCACAGTTTGACTAACAAATCAAGTTCTCTCAATTTTGTTAAGAAATGTTTTGATCAAAAAATAAAACATGAAACTTCATACATTCTTTTTTTATAATCATTTTTGAACCCCTAAAGATGGCAGCTATATTTATTCTCTTTCAGTAGCTCTACTTGTTCTCATTCTCATACAAAACACCGAATAATTTGAAACCAAATCAGCTGGATAAAAGGAAAACACTCAAGCAGAATTTTGTATTCTTCTATTATGTTTCCTCTTGGAAACCTTACAAATTAAGAGTTTTGTCCCTTTCCTGTTATCTGACAAGTTATCCTGTTATTCTAACAAGTTATCTGAAGACAGGCTTAACTTCTTATTTATGTACTAATTTTAAGTTGTGCTCTCTCAAGACAGTTTTACAAACACTCTAGATGTGTGTTTGAATTTCTCACTGGCTACTTGTTGCAGCAATTATAGAATGGAAGTATTGATGTAACTGATCATCTGTGTTGTACAGTACTGGATTGTTGTGTTTCGTGGATTACTGGAGTAATAATTGTCTAAGAGAGTTCCAAAAGAATAAAAATGTCAAGAACATGTGTTCAGATTCAAGCAACAGTTCAAACCATTCACATATTTATAGGACTGAAGTCTTCTGCAAACATTCATTCAAAAAAAAGCAGTCCTTACCATATTAAGAACTGGATATCATGGACTGAATGATGCTACTGAAAAAAGACATTTTTACATGTGAAGTCAGCAGAGCAGTGGTCCATTCAGTGAGTGAACGATAGGTACATCAGTTGTCAACCTTGAACTAGTTTTATGATATCTGCTTGATCATATATTGCTGACTCCTGTTCTTCATTCATCATTTCCAACACTGGAAAAATAAAATGAAGGAATAAAAGCACCTTCTTATCAATATTTTTACTTTTCCTTCTCTCCATTATGCAGCTGTCCTTGAGAGAACAGATGGCAAATATTCACATACCTGGCATGAGAGGTGTTTCAGCATAGGCTGGAGTGAGGAAAGCTGCCATCTGAGATGGAAACATCACATTTGAAAACTGTGATGGCTGTGTGGAAACCAAGTGCCAGAGAAGTAAAGCAGGCCTGGAGCCACAAAGGGAAAGAAGGAAGACAGGAACACTCACAACACTCATTTGAAGTAGAGAAGGAACCCCAGCCTTTTGCAACCCAGAAAATGGAGTCTACACCAACTACCTGATTCTCCAGGTGACTTGAATTCCAGTTTATTGTCTTAGCCCAGTGTTGTGGTTTAGAAAGGCCACAGGGACAGCCCTTTGTTAAACACCTGGTGGGCTGAGGAAGGGACAGGGAGGGTTTCACTCACCACTTAGGGTCACGGGCAAGAAACTGACACAACTTCGGAAGAACAAAAAAAACCAATTAAATTTATTAACTATTTACAACAAGAAGCAGGATAATGAGAGTGAGAATCTACATCTTAGAAAGGCACCTCTCCCCCACCCCTCCCTTCTTCCCAAATCCCAAAGGCTTTGTTCTGGAACTTTCCCCCCACCCCGGTGGCACAGGGGGGTAGGGAATGGGGGGTGCAGTCAGTCCGCCGCTCCTTCCTCCTCAGGGGAGGGCTCCTCACAGTCTTTCCCGGCTCCAGAGTGGGGTCCCTTCTCATGGGAGAGTCCTTCTCAAAAACTGCTCCGGCGTGAGTCCTTTTCCACACAGGGCCACAGTCCCCTGAAGACTGCCTGGCTCTGGTGTGGGCTTCTCCAAAATTCCTACGTGGGATCCTCCACGGCCGCATCTTCTCATGGGTTGCACCAAGGGACTAACCGTGCTTCACCATGGAACTTCACCACACTGCAGGGGAAATTCTGGGGCTCCTCCTTCCTCTTGCTTGTCCTCTTCTCTAACTGGAGTGTGGTGTAGTCCTTCCTCTCAAAATTCCACTTCCCTCTTGTCACGGTCCACTAAGGACTCGTGATGGTTCTTTGCTGAGATCTGTAAGTGCAAAATTAAAGTGACCATGCCAAAAGTGGTTTGCTTCAGTTAAACAGTAAAAACTTAATTATTTTGTGTCTGTAAGCGACGTGCAACAGATAAAAGGAGTGAAAAGTAAAGTAAAGAGAAGAAAAGAGGAATATAGCTACCACCGCGGGTCCAAGGCGTCCCCCGGGCCCGGAGCCAGCAGCGTCCTGCCCGTCCTAACAGTTGTCCTTGATCCTTGGTGGGAAAGGCTTCAACTTTAGGTTGCTAGGGGATGACCTTTTATAAAAAGTTACACACCTTGCTCCTTCTCTACCTCAGGAATCCCCACCTCTCCCCAGGAACTCATTTTCCTATCCCCACCTCTGCCAGGTAGCACTGTTGCGCATGCCCAGAGAGGAGTACCGGGAGAGTGGTCTACCTCAGAGGCGGGTAGCCTTTGGGATGGAGGTGTGTTTTAGTATTATAATGGCATTACAATGAGCAAAGTTCACCTCAGGGTAAAGATTTCATCACAGTGCTTGGCACGGTGTCTGCCATCTTTCTGGTTGAATAGCCATGGCACCTGCGGATTATTGTTCCCATCCTTACAGTGGTTTGGATAGTCTTGGACAGGGCAGGGCCATGGAACGAGACCGTTTCACTCTGCCCCCATCAATCTGTTCTGTACCAGGACCAGGGTGCGTTGCTGTGGAAATGAGTTCTTTGCATGCCATCTGCGCCTCTGTCCCAGAAAGTGGCAATTGTGTTTTACTTTACCCTAGAGATTTTCTTATGATATTAGATTGCTACAGCAGGCCTGCCAAGTCATGGGTCTTGCTCCCAGGATGCACCAAATCCATAAGAAGGGACACTGTAGTCTAACTGGGGGTGTCATGTCCTTGATGACAAGGTTGAGACAATGCTGATTTTCTAAACGACTCTTACACCTCTCTGCCACAGGTCTTTCATTGGCTCCCGAGAAGATGGACTCGCGGGTGAGCCATGGCGAAGGCTTGGGGTACGGCAGGTCAGTTCACAGAAACTGAGCAGGTGGCTGGGCAGCCAGACCAGTCCACCTGAGCTGGGCCCTGCCTGGGGCTGCACCAACCCCCACCTATTGTGCCCCCTCTTAAATATGTTATTTGC